>NC_133359.1:7899114-8199114 GCF_030506205.2 Paramisgurnus dabryanus
TGTTTCCTGAGATATTTGAGGTTTTTTCACAGAAGGGTTCCTTACCAGGAGCTGTAATCTGGTTTGGGTTTGACATTATAAAGCTGTAAATGTGTTGTTCATTTCAAAGGCACATTTGAAACGTGATATTTGTTTTGAGATGGATGCCGAACAGCAGCGTTGGTTGTATTTGAATGCTGGTGTAGATAAAACTCAATATAAAAACTTTTCACTAGCCAAATAGCCCACAATATCCTCTACATAGTTTTATTCTACATTTTCACTTTTTTTATTTATTTAAACAGATAAATATTAATAAAATATAGATAAATATTTAAACATTTGTAATTGCATACAGTATATTTAAAATGTATATATATATATATATATATATATATATATATATATATATATATATATATATATATATATGTATATATATATATATATATATGTATATATATATATATATATATATGTATATATATATATATATATATATATATATGTATATATATATATATGTATATGTATATATATATATATATGTATATGTATATATATGTATATGTATATATATATATATATATATGTATATATATATATATATATATGTATATATATATATATATATATATATATGTATGTATGTATATATATATATATGTATGTATGTATATATATATATATATATATATATATATATATATATATATATATATATATATATATATATATATATATATATATATATATATATATATATGCATTTTATATATACATACACCTGCGGTCGCTGTTTAGCTGGTAAAAAAGACCGTCTTTATCTGTGTGATGTGGCATGCTTGTGTCGCTCATTTAAATTAAATCCAACTGCCTCATCTGTTGAGACCGCATAAATTATATATATATATATATATAATTTTTTTTATAAATCAGAGATTAGCCTTATACTTTACAGTTGTTGATATTTTATAGACATGGTAAGTTACAGCAAATGCCTCCCAGACTACATAAATCATAAAACAGTTATGTAATCATTTAATTCAGTTATGTCAGTGTTTTCATTATTTTATTTCCAGACAGTTTCTGCTGTGTAACCACAAACCCTTGACCAACTAAAATATTTTCCAATCTGTACCTTCTCAAGAATCACACAGTAAATTTGGGCACAGACTGTTTAACACCCAATCAGTTTAACTTCACGCCCCTCCCTCCTTTCTTCTTGCCTGTTTCAGATCAGCCGTCCTTGTCCTTTAGCTTTATTACTCATTAATTTAAACAAAAATCTAAAGTAACAATGTTATAACAAACGACAAGTATTAATTTATTGCGTCTCATGCTAACAAATATTTTCCTAATACCTTGCTTCGAGAACACCTGCGGTCGCTGTTTAGCTGGTAAAAAAGACCGTCTTCATCCGTGTGATGTGGCATGCTTGTGTCGCTCATTTAAATTAAATCCAACTGCCTCATCTGTTGAGACCGCAGTGTTTAGTCTCTTCCCTTAACACGAGAGCAAAGCGTAGCACGCAAGACTGCTGAAACCGGCGGTGTTGTGCGTAGACGAGCCATTGTCTTAACGTAATACTGATGCGGCAGCAAATTGCGTAGACTCGACTTGTCTCGGTTTGTTTGGATGATGTAACCTTTGTGCAATCAGGCCTTTGGCAGACTTCTCCGCTTTCATGTATATTGTAATGCTGTACGTTTGGATTTCTTTGAAATCATCGCATATCATCTGCATACTTAAGGTAGGCTGTCACTTTCAGGCCCGGTGAGATTCGTAATTGGCTGTTTCTTTATTTTGCACGATGTCTCATCAGTTAATTAAAGCAGGTTGCACCTTATATTACAACACGCGTGGGTCTCTGTTCTAAAACCTGTGAGCTGCCTACTCAGGCAACATCTTAGACGTAGCATCAATGTGAAGGCTGTTTCGAGAGGTAGGAAGTGCCTTCGATGACATCATCATGGCACACTCCGGACTTGTGGTCCTCCTCAGAGTCCACACTTTGATGACATCATGTAGTGCAGACTATAGGGACCCTCGATGCGAGTCCATGTGGTTGCACCTGAGTCGTATTTTGGGACAGACTCGAGCCGGAAATAGGAAGAGAAGTTACCCGTCAGTGTGAACTCCTCCCATCCTGATTGGTCTGATTGCTCTTTCGCAAGGACTTCTGGGTTGGTAAAGTGTGCGAAGCCTGCTGCAGTGCGGGCTTTGCCAAAGACCACATCAAGGGGGCGCTGATGAGCACACTTCGAAGTGTAAAAATGCCAGATGGGACACCCTACGGACTCGTAGGCTAAGCCAGCACGCGCAATTTAAGGCCACGAGACATATAGTGCACCATTTGGGACAGGGCCCTTATGTATCCTTCGCGTGTAAGGCAATCCCACAATGCACTGCAGTAAACCAATAAAAGACAAGAAAGTGAACAGTTGTTCACTAAAAACATGATATTCTGTATATTATCACCATATAAAGGTGAATTCCTATTGATTTAAGGTGACAGTTTTCTTAACAAGCACACTGCCAGCGTTGTCATTGTGCCAAGTGAGCAGCCCCATTCCTCTGTGGGGAAAAGAGAAAGATTTTCCCTCCGTCTTCTGATGTGGAGGCTAGTCATACTGACAAGGTGTGAAAAGAGTCATGATCGTCTATTTTCTAGCCTTCAAGAAAACGCTTTGATGGCCCGTCAGAGATTTTACAACTCGCAGATAGAATCTCGACTACATTATATGTACACGACACGTGTCTGATAGACAGCGAGGGCTTGGCTGCGCTTTGCATGTTCTCGTGTCTATTTTTACATCGTTTTGTCCATCTTATTTTATCAAATGTATAAGTATTGCAATTTAATGTACATTTATGCATTTGCCAAATGACCTTTTGCGATGCTAATGCATTGCTCTACAGGAACACTAGTTTGATTAGTGACCATCTTGCTTCTGTACTGCAGATTTCCTAGTAAAACAGGATATTAGTAAAAAAAATTGGTGGGAATTGATTTGATTTATAAAAATGATTGCATACCAGAATGGAGCCAGACTTCAGTGCAACGTAGCAGTGGGTTAGACATCTGTGCCCCGTTTTTATAAGTATTTGCCTGTTGGTTAATGTTAACTGATAGCATATGCAGTCCGGCTGATGTCGGCAGAAATGGACACTCCTGTGCAAATCTGTTGTTTATTTGAGGTGGCTATAATTTTACCCAATTCATCATCGTGAACTATTAGTACTAAATAGAGTTTCATCTTGCTGTTGTTTACTGCTCTCTCAGCCTTTCCCGTTTCTTTGTCTCCTTCTGTCTCTCAGCATCTTTTCTCTTTTGCTTGTTTGTTGTTGCTGAGGTGAGATGTGACAGTTCGGCCTGCGCTGGTTCTGTGAAATAACAGGAAGTGACACACTGAGGGATGGCGTAACAAGTGGAAACTTGATGGGCTGATGGGTGATGACAATATATAGGCACATCACACACCTGCTTATATGTATGTGTGTGATGTTTGTGCACGTTTTCTTATGTGTTTATCGAAAATTTGTCGAATAACTGCTTTTTTGCAATCTTGGATTCTGTATTTTTCACACTTGGTGAAATCGTAGTGGATGATACGTCAAGAGTGATCGGACTTACAATAAAAATGATGATATAGACGTACAATGATGCTGAAAAATATGACCTTTTTATGAACCAGGGAAGTGTTGTATAAGGATCGACCGATATGGATTTTTCAGTGCCGATGCCGATTTTTGTTTCATCAGCCTTAGCCGATGACCGACACAGGCTGCCGATTTTCTTGAGCCGGTATTTGGAGCCGATACTGCTTTTGCTCACTCAATTTGCATCATAAAAATGACACAATGACTATGCCAAATGTTACAAGTCTCAATTTAAAAAAGTAACATTTATTAACTTTAAAAAAACTATATTTAACAAATAGTAAAAACATGTGAGGGTGCTTTGGAACAATCTTTTGATGTTGTCATAGAAAGGTTGGTTGTTTTTAGTCACATGACCTGCAATCGCTTGCGGCTTCCAGCGCACTGTCTGTAAATAATGGCGGAAAAAATCGGCGAACACGGCAGCCACATATTGGCCAATGCCGATACACATAAAACCCGCAAATATCGGCCCGATATATCGACCGGCCGATATATCGGTCTATCACTAGTGTTGTACCAGTTGTGCACAAGTTCTTAATTAAATTGGAGCGTAAAGTCCACATTAGAGGCTTTGTAACTAACTTTGAACTATGTTGTTTAGTTGCACCATTTGTTCTTAAAGGAAAACACCACAGTTTTTAAATATTTTACTATGTTCTTACCTCAACGACAACGACACACAGATATCTTGATTCAATGCGTGCACTTAATCTTTGTACAGTGTGTCGTGAATGTGTTAGCATTTAGCCTAGCCCCATTTATACCTTAGGATCCAAACAGGGATGAATTTAGAAGCCACCAAACACTTCCATGTTTTCCCTATTTAAAGACTGTTACATGAGTAGTTACACGAGTAAGTATGGTGACACAAAATATAACGTGGTGATTTTTTAAGCTGATAATAATTAGAACTATATTGTATGGCGGAAGAACACTTAGTTTGCAGCACTTCGACATCGGGCGCAGTAATATTGTCGGAAGTTTTATCGAGAGGGGGAGTAGTCAGGAGTGATGATGTTACTGCGCGCCGAGGTTAAAATGCTGCAAACTAAGTTCTCTTCCGCCATACAATATAGTTCTCATTTTTTATCCGCTTAAAAAAATTGCATGTTTTATTTTGTGCCACCATACTTACTCGTGTAACTACTCATGTAACAGTCTTTATAGGGAAAACATGGAAGTGTTTGGTGATTTCTAAATTCATCCCTGTTTGGATCCTAAGGAATTAATTGGGCTAGGCTAAATGCTAACACATTCACAACACGCTGTACAAAGATTAAGCTTACGCATTGATTGAGGTAAGAATATAGTAAATAGTTTTCCTTTAAGGAAGAGCGTACGTAGCTAGTAGGTTGTGTCAGCCCTCAGCCAGTTCAAAATCCTGAGTTGAAAAGTAGGAGGAAAGTGGTGCGGTTCACGTTTTCCACACGGTTTTAGATCTAAAATGTGAACAGGCCCTTATTTTTACAGTATAATGTTCTTGCACTTAAGATGTAGGTGAGCATAAATGTCAGCACTATGTATGAAGGATTGAATTATGTTGACTTAAACAAGATCTAACTGATTTAGTTTAGTCAGACTACTATTTTATGTCATTCATTACTCCTGATCGGAGGTTTTCGTAAATATTAAATTTGTACATAGAGTTATACTTCAACTAAGGTGCAACCCAAAAATATTTAGCACTGCATTAGTTGTGATTTAGTGCCCACTTACGTCAAAACTACGCTACGTGCTACCGGTCCCAGAATTTAAAATGGGTTTGCCAGTAAGCAAACATCTAGAAACTACACAGAACACTCATTAAACACTAAAACACATTGTATCTTTCACAGCACCCTGGCATCATGGTAGTGAGTTTTGCTTGGGTAAGCATTTACTGTATCACATTTTCTACCGGAAATATCATAGTTTGTTTTTATAGCTTACAGAAAATACTTTTGCTTCAGTATGTCTTGATTTGTACTTCTGAAATTATACAATTCTATCTTGTTTATCATGAGTAATGCATATTTAAATGCAATTTTTTGTAAACCGTGATGAGAATGCAATATATGTTTGATATATGCATTGAGTTATACACAAATATGAAGGTGAAAGTCAAAAATTTTCATTTGCCTCTCCATGAGCGCCTTCAATGTTATTTTTTGCATGAGAATACATTAATAGTTTTAGGTGAAAAACGGGCGAGTTTTACATATTCTTTGCGTGTTTACTGCACTCTCCTGTACAACAAGTGAAGCAGAAATTTAATTGTAACTAATTAGCTCCCACGAGGATAAATCGGATTCGCTGCCTTTATTCCCTAGTTTACCTGGTATATGCAAATGTCTCTAGTGTATGAGAAAGACAGAGAGAGGGAGTGGTAATGCAAGTTTCGATGAAGCGAAGTTGAAATTAGTTTGTAACGAGCTTAATTTTGTCCCATCACGGCCCTGCTCGCCCCCGTGCCTCCAGCATTCTGGAGTCTTTTTATATAATTTAACACGCTCACGTCGGAGTCATCTTCATGACCTGGGTTCAAGAGTTGGGTCAAATCTTTGTTCTTTTGCGTACTGGTGTACCCTTGCCGTATTCCTAGGATCTCGGAAGTTAACATTATAAATAAAATCCAATTTTGTCTTTGGTCAGTAACAGCGCAATGTCATTTTACCCAGTTTATATACAATGGAGTCATGTTTGCTAACGTTCGAGGAAGGCTTGTTCCTTTGAGAGAGGTTTGGTTTATATAAAGGACAGTTGTTTAATTTGGATGATCTCACACGAGAGACAGGAAGGGAAGAACAACACCGTCGGCTCTGACACGCTACCACCATCTGTCCACCTTGACTTTGAGAGAAACTAACTTATCTGGGATAGGACCTTCTCTCGTCCACATTCCAGCTCAAGTTCAGCCCCGTTTGTCCTGTATTAGGATTTGGCCGCGGGAAATTGTTCATTCTCTCCTTGACAAATGGGACGGGGGGGTTGAAAGGTTAAAACAACTATTTTACAGCCAAAACAGGATATTGGGTCTCGCTGAGTTCGGACACGCAAATAGAAAGGGTGGAGAGGGAGGACGTGGGCCTGAACCCAACTCGTGTATTAACTGCATTGTCTGTCCTGTTATGTTTCTATGGCAACCAGCTACATTCTTAACAATAAGGGTTTCATTGGCCACAGCTAAACACTGAATGCTCTGCATCCTGTTCGGTGCACACAGAGTTTGGTCATTACGGTGTGAATGCAACAAAATTCATTAGGAAAAAGTAGGGACAGCTGCATTTTTATTAATGCATATGCATGGTGTTGTACATGGTAAAACTTGCACAGTGTGTACCTGACTATTGAGAAATTGATTAACATGTATGCATTTGGAAGATGATTTATCCAAAGATGCACTACTTTTTGCATGTTAGATCAATCCCATGACATTTGCGTCACTAGCTAAAGTGTCTGCCAAATGCATAATGTAATGTGATATAATGAAACTTGCTTAACTTATGTTTCTGAATGAAACAGCTGCAGGATCGAGCAATTTATTTCACTGGTGTCCTGCTTCAGATTAGTCACTGTGTACTTACCGCAAGCTTACAGGTCTTAATGGTTAGCTGGTTTAGGTTTCATTGAGGGATGTGACCTCATAAGTACCGAGTCTTTTAATTTAAACAGACACTGTACAGACGTTTTAGTCTAGGAAAGAGGTCTGTTTTTTCAGTGACGGTTTAACAGAAGTGCTCTTTGACGCTGTGTCAGTGTTTGTAATGGGAGCGCTAAAACGTTGAGCAGAAAAGCCAAATGAAGGGTCGGCGAGGGAAATTGTGAGCAAGGGAAAAGGGAGATGTGGAATGCCCGCATTTAGCAGCTGTTACATCACTGGACTTTTCCACTCGCCTCTCCACTAAATGGTGCAATGAGCTTTCTCGCCTTCCTTTCCTTTTAAGTTTATTTAAACTAAATAAGTGGAAAATGATTGCTCCGTTTCTCTTTTTTTTAGAGTTCACTGTCATTATTAGGATTCGGAAGAATCTAAAGCATCTTTAACTCATTCTCCACCAGCTTTTTTTTTTAAAAGATGCCCACCAGCATTTTTTGTGATTTTAACAAAAGTTTAACAAAATGCCTTCCAGGAAAATTTTTCTTCTATAAATATATAAACATACAAATATATAAAATGAAAGAACAGACCTTCTGCTTTCAAACAACCAAACAAGCAAACAAACAAATGGGGAATAAAGGTTTAATCATATCTTCATTTGTTATAGACGTTTCAGCAGAAACAACATAAAGCGGCTTTCATAAACATCACGTAACTTCCGGTAAAGTCCGCTAAGAATAAATAACAACAAAGTCCTTTTAAAGAAGTTTATTTATATAACAAGCAAAATAAACAACACGTAGGTTACCTAGAAAACCAAAACATTTGTTATTTTCGACGAGGGATTTGTTTAATGCAGGGTTCACACCAGACACGGAAGATGCCCCTCCCATGAGCGACTTTCACACGCGAATGAAGCGAGTGAACTTAAATGTTCAAGTGTCCAACTACGCGCGAATAGCGCATTTTTGCCGCCTCCACCGCGACTGGTGGGAATGCACCATAAGAGTTCCGTTTAGGAACTAGTCAGACCATTCAAAAAACCGACGCGCAATCACGTGACCGCACGTGCGTCCGATGAAACCGTGTATAAACTCTTAAATATGCATAGGTTTCTTCAAAAATACAATTTTTTTAGCAAAAAGCTGAAATAATTGGATTTTTGTAAAGGAATTTTGTTAGAGACCAGATTTAGAACGATTATCAAAAATACACAGAGTTTAGAATTAATTAAATTAGTTTTTGCTTCAGTTTTTTGTAAATCGGCTAAGAGCGGCATCTAGTGGATAATAGAGTAATTACAGATTACCATAAAAACTCGTCAGGGAAGTATCATTGGCAGGGAAATATTTTCTCGTAAAGATTTAAGATCTAGAATAGTATTGAAATCTCTATTATGTTAAAGGACAATAAATGTTTTTTCTTTCTTTATGGTTTCGCTTCTCTTTTAAAGCTTTAAAACCTTTAAGGCTGAAGTATGGCCCATTTTTACGCATATGCGAGGTTCCACTTTTTTAGTACCACCTCGTTGGGGTTCCAAGCGACCCGAGCTGATACTAAAACGTGACGCGAAAACACCATAGATCACTGATTGGTCTAAGAGAATCGTCACTTCCAGTGTCAACACTATAATGCAAAATTAGCTTTACCTTTGTGCTTGCGCTGTCTCGAGCAAACATGTTGTCATCTGTGCTTTGATGTAAGATCCAATCTCACTTTAAGCGGTGAAAAACATCCACAGGCTGAGAATCAGAATTCCCCTACCATTTTTTCAGACTCGCAGTTTGTGGCGGCACATTCGCGACGCGCACGTCTGCTTGTATGCTTAAATGCAACTTAAATGAGGCTCAGCGGAGCGTGTCGACTAACGCCACGGGTGTTTGTACAGAAACTGTCATATGGGACAGACGTAATGATAAACGCGATGTGCTAACATCTATTTTTGGTGGTCAATTTTAATTTTGTGGCGGACTGAGAAATAAATAAATGTATAGGAATTTACAACGACGCTCTCACTTGTATGATGTCACAGCAGTAGGCAGCGCAAATATAACGACACGCCTATAATCCCTACTACTCCGAAGTGTTACAAAACTCAATGGAAAACCTAACCAAGGCAAAGTGAAGTGAGCTGACCCAACCTGACTCGTGGGTACTATGCAATGGAAAAGCGTCATAAGTCACGTTGGATAAAAACGTCTGCCAAATACTAGTGAATATCCAGAAATAATTCATAGCATTGTTTTAAGCATTAGTATGTTTGAACTATAACTTCATGAACCGATTTTTTATTAAAATTACTTAAAATATTTGATCCAGAATTCTTTTAGTAACCACAATGCATCTGTTTTCCCCTCCAATGTCTCATTGAAAAAACATTATCTTCTATGTTAGGTTTACATACTTTAGTCACATTTTACTACATACATATTATACTCGATAAGCTTGCATTTAAACTAAAATGAGCAGAAAAGCATTAAATCAAAGAGTTGCGAGTTGCAGAAGTAAAGTGTCAGTGTTTGGCAGCAGGGGAAGGGAAGTAAAGCAAGTGATGGTTGAGAGTGAGATTAGTCTGTCCTGCTGGATGCTGATAAGACGCCCAGTGTCCATGCATATCATTCCTACCGACTCATCCTCTGCATTTACACAGATGGATAGATGAGTCTGTCTACGGATATTCCTTTAAAAAGTCCAAAAATAAATTGCGTAAGAGTATTGTCCATGCTTAAATGAACACATGAACTTTATCATTAAATATACATGCTATGCAAAGATATGCTTACATGCTTACAAATTTGGGGTTCCCACAGGTGATGGAATTTCTGGAAAATCATGGAATTTTAAAGGGGACATTTTACAAGACTTTTTTAAGATGTCAAATAAATATTTTGTGTCCCCATAGTATGTATGTGAAGTTTTAGCTCAAAATACATAAAATGTATTATAGCATGTTAAAATTGTAGGTGTGCCGTTTGTGGGTGTGTCCTTTAAAATGCAAATGAGCTGATCTCTGCACTAAATGGCAGTGCAGTGTTTGGATAGTGCAGAAAAAAGGGTGGTATTATCCCCTTCTGACATCACAAGGGCAGCCAAATTTCAATTACCTATTTTTCACATGTTTGCAGAGAATGGTTTACCAAAACTAAGTTACTGGGTTGATCTTTTTCACATTTTCTAGGTTGATAGAAGCACTGGGGACCCAATTATAACATTTAAACATGGAAAAGTCTGATTTTTCTATTTTTTTTACCAAGTCATGAAATATCAGGGATTTTTGTTTGTTGCTTTAATTTTTAGTTTCCATTTATCAAAATGTAATCCGCTTGTTAACTTGTGACTTAAGGAATACCATTTCTGGGTCCAAGCCTTCACTGACTACAATTTAAACAGCTTTTTTTGGCAATGTTTATTCATTTCACGCATTTAAGCTACATTTTTATAAATTTGAGGTGCACACTACATTAACCAGGCTCACGCCATCCCGTACATACACTGTAAAAAACATATTGTGAAATTCACAGTAATTAACTGGCAGCAATTGACAAGTAACTTACTTTAGAACAAGCACAGTAAGTTACTTGTCAATTGCTGCCAGTTAACTACTGTGTTTTTTTTCTATAGTAAGTTACTTGTCAATTGCTGCCAGTTAAATACTGTGATTTTGCCGTACTGTAAGTTACTTGTCAATTGCTGCCAGTTAAATACTTTGATTTTGCCGTACTGTAAGTTACTTGTCAATGGCTGCCAGTTAACTACTGTGATTTTTCCGTACAGTAAGTTACTTGTCAATTGCTGCCAGTTAACTACTGTGATTTTTCCGTACAGTAAGTTACTTGTCAATTGCTGCCAGTTAACTACTGTGATTTTTCCGTACAGTAAGTTACTTGTCAATGGCTGCCAGTTAAATACTGTGATTTCTTTTCCACAGTAAGTTACTTGTCAATGGCTGCCAGTTAACTACTGTGATTTCTTTTCTACAGTAAATTACTATTGTCAATGGCTGCCAGGTAACTACTGTGATTTTTTTTCCACAGTAATTTACTGGCAGTCATTGACAAGTAACTAAGCAGAGATTATATGTTTTTAATATATAGTTCATTGTGCTTTTCCCTACAGCATTTGATTGGTTAGTTATTTTCTGTAAACATTCATCAATGTTAAAATAAAGTTGTAACGGCCAGCCTTAAAGGTTGAGTTACAATTATTTAAAAACTCAAGACTGTTAAAAGAAGGAAATACAAAAAACAAATCTAAAACAATATAAAAGTCCAAGCGTGTTAAAAGTCCAAATGTGCAAAGTTTCCACTGTGTATATAAAATCCAAGAAAGTGATATCCAAAGTCCATAAAACGTAACTGGACAGGTAAGCCCAAATACACAAACTCCACAACCCAGCAACCGCTTGTTTTAGCTATAGCGTCAGCTAACCATGTGCTCCTGCTCCTTCCTTTTATACAAAGTTCCATGTCATGTGACCCCTCACATGACAGGCAGACGAAGCAAAATAAAAGACATACACACATAAAATAGCAAAAGGATAAAATGGCTAAGAAAACATGTAAAACTAATTTAAACTCAAATATACATAAGTCACAATATAATGAGTGGTAAAACATGTATCTTGTGTGATCATGTCACAACGTTAATTATCTAATTTAAATATGCTAAATTACAAAACAATACAATAAGTTTTCTGATTTGAGGGAAAATGATACTATTTCACAGATATGTACTAAATTAAAAAAAATTTTTTACAGTCAAATACATTCAATAAATGCATGCTAACATTTGTAAAATAACATTTTAATTTGGATGAAAAAGTATGAATTCCCAAGAAATGTATCTTAAAACATCTTAAACTTTTGTTACAATCTAAAAATATCTAAATATAATTCAGTACAATCTGTAAATAAAACAAAATCATTAATTATAAATCAAAAGTACACTACAAGTAAACTGTTAAGGTTTCCTCCAATTTTTATTAAACACAATATTACTGTGAAGTATAATAACTGAAATGCAAAACAAATTTATGTCTACAATATTTTCACACCAAAATAAATAGTTCTAGTGCACAACACAACCATTGATTCTAAAAATGATTCTAAATTCAGAATCCTAATTTTACAGTGTATAAGTAACATTAAAATATGCCCAAAAAGGTCAGTGAAACCATACCACAACAGACAATGTTAAGAGATTGAAAAGCTGTTTTCATTTAAATTGCTAGTAATCTACTGGATCCTACAGTATGAATAAACATATTTACAAGATTTACTAAAAGTTAGAATTTATGTTTAATTCTATTCAACATGCTTAAACACATTATTGTTTAATTTACATTAAACGTCCCTGTATTGACATTTAAGTACGAAATAATATCAGCTTTGAGTGGACTAGTTATCAGATGTTTAAGTGAATCACCAAAACATGACTCCAAACAATGGACCTTTTCCAATAGATTATGTATCATATATGTGAACAAAGTTATTTATTAAGTTATTTATACACACTTCACTTTGATGAAACTGTGCAATTTTATTTCCTGTGTGCAGGTTTAGCCACTGGTAAAACTCTAATGGGCATGACTGCTCTCCATTCAGATGGCTTATGTGTTTTCATGTCTCACCAGCATATGGCCAAGATGATTTCAGTGTAATACTGTTTAAAGTATCTATTAGCCTACCATGTGTATTTTCTCTAAAATTAAATATTTTAGCAGCAAAAGAAGTCACAGAAGAAGAAGCTAAGCAAGTTAACCCACAAACGAAGAAGAAACAGCAACTTGTTGTGTATAATTTGAGAAGACCAGTAATGATGGAAGTAAATAAACATCGACTTTTGATGCAGTTTGAGTTAAATCACTCCTCAACTTGGCTCATCTTTGTTTTCACCGTCACAAACGGAAATACCTATGACACAGTTTTTTTTACCTGACGGGAGGGGTTCTGGTGGACCAATCTGACGCGCTGTAGATAGACGCGCGTCAGTAGATCTGATGCGCTGTTAAAAATTTTGTGAGGTGCACGTCAGGCTACGCAGAGCTATGCACAGGCTACGGACCTATGCACGACTATAAATCGCCCTTTAAACTGACATACTGGGTGCATCCCAATTCAGGGGCTGTGGCCTTCCAAGGCCGTATCTAAAGGCAAATGACATCACCGGGCTGTTACGAAGGCTGTCACAATTCGAAGGCTCATTCATATAAAAGCCTCTTACTGTGGCCTTTTCCCCACTGATTCCGAGTTAGGGCTGTAACGCTATAGCTTGTCCCATTATAAAGACCTGCCTGGTTATGCATCAAAAATCATAATCATTCAAAATAAAACAAAATCATTCAAAATAATTCAAAATATTCTTTATTATCATGAAAATACCTGAAACTATTTGAAGAACAGCAATATAAATATTCTTGTAGACATTTCCTGGAACAGCATTTACAATGCTAGCCTACTTCTTCTGTGGCACAAAGGGAGTTTCTGCACGAGAGCGCCCCCTGGCTTTTGGATGTGGCGGCATTTCACCGTAATTCATGCAAATTCATTAATTGAGAAAACGCGCATTTGCACGATAAATCGTTACAGCCCTACCGAGGATCCATAGATGTATCCTTCACAGCCTTGGCTATCCCAAAATTCAATATGAAGTCTGGGTATTTTGAAATAAACATTCAAAACTGTAGTTAAATAAAATTGTATATTTTGCTAATTAAAGGTCCTTGTGTCTGTTTTACTATTATAAATGATGTTTTAGTGATGTAAATTAATATTATTGCTGCAATGTTGTGTGTTGCATTTTGCTTTTGTATATTTCTAAGGTTGGTGAATTTTACATACTGTTGGATAGTTTAATCTGCATCAATGTGTTATATTTTCTAAAGTATACAAAGAACAATTCCCGCACACTATCTGCTTGCTGAAAAAATGTATTTAATGAAAGTTGCGTTGCAACGTTTCGATCAACTGATCTTCATCAGGCAACTGATGAAGATCATGTTGCTCTTCATGTTGCCTGATGAAGATCAGTTGATCGAAACGTTGCAACGCAACTTTCATTAAATACTTTTTTTCAGCAAGCAGATAGTGTGCGGGAATTGTTCTTTGTATATTTTGAGACTTTTGGTCGTCTTATCCTACGCACCCATCTATTGACTTCAGGTGTGCGACGCTAATTTGTTTGAATATTTTCTAAAGTAAAATAAAAAAATCTGCCACCATATTTATTTTTAAAAGTCTGATAGGTCTCAGCTTTTGTGTCCCAGTGACAAGCGTAGTGGGCGGGAAAAGCAAGTGATGCCCCCGTAGGCTAGACCGTCTCATTTCATTTCACTCCGTGGCGTTTAGAGGCTGCTGCCTTCAAATATTGAGCCTTGCCTTCAAAGTCCGCGACCTTAAAAGGATCCAGACCCTGAATTGGGATGCACCCTTAGTTTGTTCAAACTAAACCAGTGCTCACACAGCAGTCATTGGCCAGTTTACTGAATGACAGTCATATTAACCAATTATACTCAGCAACATGACGAGTCGGCCAATACAATTTGGTAACACTTTTTTTCGATAGTCCACTTTAGACATTTTACTAATTATAAGTTACTTTGCAACTATTTATCCTACCAATCTTTACCGTATTAGTAGACTGTCTGCTTAATATCTATTCACACTTTATTGTGGTGATATTGTGATAAGTATCTTTGCAGGTGCATGTCAACTTATTCCACTAACCCTAACCTCTTCCCTAACCCTAACAGTCAACTAATACTCTAAGGACAGTTAGACAGTTAGTTGAGATATAGTTGCAAATTAGTGAAAGTTGGTTCACATAGTTGAAAACTTATTTATAGTTGTATAAGTATTAAGTGTAACCTACAATTTATTTCAGTGTGGTAGCATATTTAATGGAATGTTGTGTGTACCATGTTGTAGACAAAACAATAATCATAGTGACTTTCTCCTTTAAAGAAATAGAAAATAAATCTAATTTGTCATTACTAGCATAATACTCAAATATAATATAATAAATATACTTTAAAAAGGAATTCCCAACAAAGATTATTGAAGAAAGAATTTTCTTCAGTTTATTTTGAGTATCCTGAACAGGGACGTGCACAGACATTTTGAGGGGCAGGGGCTCAAGTGAAATAAAGGGCACTTCTCTTCTTTTTTTTTTTTAAACAAAAAGTATATATATTAATGCAATTCTGACTTCCTTTTTAAAAAAAAATATTAAAAAGGTTAATTAATTTTATCTTCCTCAAACTCACCCAATTGTTTAATTTTCAAAAGATGTCTACAAAATAATCAGTTCACACAGACAACATGGTCTCTTTAGTAGTCTAGGTTTATAGAGCAGCAAAGGAAGCCATTACACAATGTGCATGTTTTGAAAACATTAAATTACATTACAATAACATTAATTACAAATTTGTTAAAATGCTAAAAACAAAGTTGTGACTGCTGAGTTAGCGCTACATGCCAATAAATGCTATATCATATGCTAGCGTTTAGCTGATTAGTTGTTAGTTGTTACTCAAAATTTATTTTTGTCTGATAAGGGCTCAAAATATAAGGTCTGTTTACTAATGTGAGCTTCTGGCATGAGCCTCAGAGCAGAGCTCAACATTATTATTCATGACCCTTTCAAATAGGGCAAAAATAGACCATTTCATTCAAATGTCAAATTCTAGGGTTGTAAATAGGCATGTAAAAACGTTTCTGGATAATTTTTGCACTTAATAAAGCAACATACATTCAATGTTATTGTGAAAGAACAATTTAACATATTATGACAACACATCCTATGGCACCGTTTCATATTTATGAGGGTTACACATGTCAGAAACAACAAATATAGATTAGGCCTATTTTATTTGTATTTTATATTTTACTTTTTTGTGATGTCAGTGAAAATTCAGACTGGGCAAGTAAAATACTCAACCATCAGATTTCTTCCCAATCTACTCCAGCACTCCAGTATAACACATTATACTTATTTAACAGCCATTACAAAAAACGCAAACAAAAAAGTTTACTACTGTAGTTAGCAATTGTATTATTGTTTGTGCTTTATTATTTTATGAGCAGTCTGTTTAAACTACATACACTACACTGTTACAAGTTTGCAACTCTTCAGGTTAATATGGGATTGCCATGGAAAACAATGTCCCTGAATCAATATGTGTAACAACGTGTCCCATATTTTGTGCATAAAACTGTTAATATAAGAATGCTTTTTTCCTCACACACTTACCGGTAGCTGCCTGCCTGCAAAATCATGCACATGATCACGTCTCGGTCGGGCTGAGCTTTGGCGCTTGAAGCGCGAATGATGCACCACGAGTGTTGACAAACCAATCATAAAGCGAAATAAGTTAGAGAGGCGGGACTAAGTAAAGGTAAAGCCAATCATATTAGCGATGTGAATTTTGGAGGCGGGACTCATCTGTTAACCGTTTGTGTGCCACAAATAGCGCTATTTTTCTTTATATAAGAGTTTAAATCTCATTTAAATGATTTCTGAATAAATTCATGTTAAATTAAATAAGCAACAAGTAAAAAACACAAGAAACAGACAGACATCAGTTGTTATACGAATAAAGATCATATTATTAGTATTTTTTTTAAAAGCACCCCAGAAAAAAAGGGCACTTTCTTTCCAGGAATAAAAAGGGCAGGTGCTCAAGCCCCCTTTGATGTCTATGTGTGCACGTGCCTGATCCTGAATAAGATTAGACATCAGCATGTTGCTAACAAATATTGTTGTTGACTGGTCTTAAATACATTTACTGTAAAATGTGCTGTAACACATCATGAAGTTTGATTTCTCAGAGTTTTTAAAAATAAAACTTAATCGGGTTTAAATGTCAGGAGTTCCTGTCGGGATGAAAGTAACACTTGTTACTCTTCTCCCACTGCCAATACTGTTGCATTATGTTGAAAATGTATATTTTTTTATTTGATTTAATTTTATTGTGTTCAAACTGTTAAAAATGTTTTTTTTTTCAACAATTCAAGTTTGTACTGTCAGGTTGCTTTAGAAACATTTGATGAAACCAAAATTTAACCGAAAATACATATAAACAAGATCATAGTCATGTTTATTTACTAAAAACAAGTGTAACACAAAAATCTATCTTGTTCTGTTCTGCTTTTGAGCCACCTATGTGTTACTTTCGTCCCTGCTGACAGAGTCTAAGGCCATTTTGTTTCCAAAATTTCACCTGGAATTCATAGTCCACACTTGAGTTACTGATCACAGAAAAAATATATCTGTCTAAAACTTTATCTTTTAAAATTAAGTTTTTCTGAAAAATTGTACTTTCGCCCCTGCTCACCCCTACTGTGAGTCTCTACAGTACAATGTTGGTTACTGTGAGTCTCTACAGTACAATGTTGGTTACTGTGAGTATCTACAGTACATTGCTGGTTACTGTGAATCTTTGCAGGATATTTTATTTACTGTGATTTTCTACAGCACATACCTTTTTACTGTGATTTTTACAGTTTAAAAACACTACTGTGATTTCACACTGAATGCACTGTAATCCACTGTGAACTTTATTACAGTTATTTGCTGTGCATGAACACAGTTAATTACTGTAGATTTCACAAGCATTTTTTACAGTGTAGGTCATTGAAATGTAGCTTTTTTGGCAGTGAAAATCAGGGAAAGTCGGAGAATTTGACTTTGACTTACTGTGGGATGACACCAGCCGCGACCGTGGCGTCAAGTTTGGCGCTTGAACATTTTGAGTTTACTCACTTATAATCACGCTTCCTATAATCACGTCACTACTAGAGCAAGCTCCTGATTGGTTAACATGGCGCGTTTTTCCACCAAAGTAAAAAAAATTCAACTACCGCGTTTCCCGCGGCAGCGCCCAATTCGCGGCATTCACGCGAATGAGACGGAATTGCGTCTACCGTGCCACGCTAAATGCCTTAACATTGAAATCACTTGCGCTTGACATCTCTACCGCGGCTGGTGTGAACGCAGCATTAGGGAGGGAACCCTGCACGTTTGATACCAATATGCACCTTTGATGAACTAATATGAACTCCTTCGGTGCAAAATTTTTCTTTTTGAAAGGGTACCGGCCCAGTAACAGCTAGGGACCATTTCTGACCATTTCTTCTGGCAGTGTATGTATCCATTTAAACTGGTGCAAACGGTACATTTGCAGTTGCATCGCTTGTTGAACACAAAGGTTTTTACATAATAACCTACATGTGCGTTAAAAACTTTGCTGAAAAAAATACTTTTATATTAAACATTCAGTTTTTCGAAAAAATACATATGAGCGCAGTTTACCACTCCCCTCATGCAACGTTAGCTATGTTTTTCTGGGGGTATAGCCACTAGCCAGTATTTCATGCATAATACATACAGCCAGGCCTGAAAGAAACCAGCATCGCCTATGGAGAAAGGGGGAATCTAACCTGAATTTGACATTTCCTAATATCCTAGCCTAAAAGTTTTCGTTTCAGGGAGATAGTCTCTGTAATTGCTCCACCACAAGAAAGACTGTCGATTCTACTGGGTATTGTGGGTGACTGCGGGGATCGTGGCGAGATTGGAAAGCAGTAATTGCGAAGACAAGGGGACTGAGAATAAATGGAGAAAAAATAGTTTTTCACTGTCAGCGGCGGGAAGGTCAAAAGTACAAGCGTGTGATATAGGCACATGTTACGACATATTATTCACAACGCACACGTGGGATGGGAATCTTTTCTTGGGTATCTGAATTCAACGTCGCCTCTGACAATGAACCGCTGTGATGATGTGCGTAGTTCAGGCGTGAGCTGCTAGATCCATCATATCAACCGTGTAGGGTTACGGTTAATACAGCAGTGAGGTCTCTCGCTCATTCGTATCTCAGAAAATCACTATTCCATTATTTGATTAATGCATTGCTGGTATTGTCACAATACATACATTTCCCTCGTAAGATGAAAGACAAACAGGTCCAATTTATTTCTTCAGATTAAATATTGATCAGTTGGTCTATACGAAGCGTCAGGTGTCTGTCTGAAAAATGATCACGAGTGTGTTAATTTTTTTACAAATATCGTGTTTTTTTATGTTCTCCTGACCATCCTACACTGAACATGAAAATAAGCTGTGCTGGATTTTACACCTTTGTTGTTTTTGGATATTGTGATGTGTGGTGTTCATTGATTGTTTATTGCAAAATTGCTTAACTATACACTCTAAAAAATTTGCTGTAATTTTGCAGCTGGTTGCCAGTAACTTACTGTAGAAGATAAAGTCAAAAAATGTTTCATGTTCATTTAACTTTGAACAAAATGTTGCCAGTAAATAACATAAATGTAAAATCTACAGTAAGTTACTGGCAGCCAGTTGCCAGTAATACCCATTAATACTGTAATTTCTACAGACATTTTTTACAGTGTACGTTTCAGTGATTCTGATTCAATTATCATTTTCATGGAAATTTCTGTGGCCTTTTATGTTGTGTTTATGCAATTGTTACACTCTAAATAGATTATTTTAACCTATTGTTGGGTAATTATATTATTATTTTTGGGGGGTTAACCCAACAACTGGGTTCGTACCTTTTTGAGCCAACGTTGAAAACAACCCAGCATTTTTTAGAGTGTATATACAGTTTAATGTAGTTATTTCTATTTAAAATCCCCCTGGAGTCGACAATTTTTTCCCTTAAAACTTATATTTGAACATCAAAACAACTTATGCAAAGTTTTTTTCTGTGATAATTTCTGCATGCCTTAAAATTGCTTAAATATAACTTAATACCCTTACCTCATTTAGTATACGTGGATCTATTAATATGCAAATTAATCCCTGCCTTTACTCAGTCGCACATGCTCAGACCATACAAAGCAGCTAAAAAAGTTAAACTGCTTGGTTTTGCAAGTCAATTCAACCTACTATTTTAAGTTTTGGCCTGTGAAAAGTGACATTACTTATAAAGTCAAGTTAAAATTACTTTTAAAAAATGTGTTAAAGTAACAAAATATTTGTTGATTTGACAAAGATGCTGCATATTTTTTACAGTGAATATGCAAATAAGCCCCGACCTCCACTTAAACGCACCAACTTAGGAAATAGACTTATATGTGCATAGATGCCACATTCTGCAGTTTCAGACACTTAGCTGCCAGTTTCACAATGCATACGTAAGTTGCGTGTTTGCATATTTTTTCAACGCTTAAAGGGACATTCCACGTTTTAAAAAAATATACTAATTTCCAGCTCTTCTAGAGTGAAACATTTGATTTTTACTGTTTTCGAAACCAGTCAGCGGATCTCCGGGTCTGGTGGTATCACTTTTAGCATAGCTTAGCACATTCCATTGAATCTGATTAGACCATTAGCCTTGCGCTACAAAAATTACCAAAGAGTTTTTATATTTTTCCTATTTAAACTTGACTCTTCTGTAGTTACATCGTGTACTTTGACCGACAGAAAATTAAAATCTTGTGACTTTGCAGCTGTAACATGGCTGCAGGAGGCGCAATGATATTATGCAGCACCCGAAATAGTCCCCTTAGTAACTTTCAATGGCAGGGGACTATTTTTGGGCAGTGCGTAATTTCACTATGCAAACAAGTTTTAAATTGGAAAAATATTGAAACTCTTTGGTTATTTTTTTTCGATTGATGCTAATGGTCTAATCAGATTCAATGGATTGTGCTAAGCTATGCTAAAAGTTGTAGCGCCAGACCCGGAGATCAGCTGAATGGATTCCAAAACGATAAAAATCTAATGTTTAACTCTAGGGGAGCTGGAAAATGTGTATTTTTTTTAATAAATGTGAATGTCCCTTTAAGCACTGTGTGATTGCGTCACAGAAGCAGAGCTGAGGCAGCGCAGCAATCTTTTAGCGCAGAGCCTATGCACCTATACATATATATGGCTCAAACTACCTAACCCACTCATTTAGCAGTTCAACGTGATAATTTACATATTTACATACGTTTGTCTTAAGCCTATATACCCCGCATAAACATACAGTATAAAAAAACAATAAAAAAATCAAAGGGGGACTTTAACATCATCTATTTGCATAACACCTTGCTAGTGGATTAAAAGAAAATCACCACTTTAGTCCATTTTAGAGCTAGTACATAAATCAGATTTGTTGAACATTGCAGAAAACACAAAGATGATAAAGATAATTTTATGGCCCTTTCTCACAGCTCTTTTCTGAAAAAGAAAACCATATAAAAAGAAAAATGAAACTTGGCTGGCTGATATTATAGGGACTATAATCCATAATGCCCTCCCCCCTTCTTAAAATTCAGACAAATATGGGTTTTTCAATGACTTTACTTTTACATTTGATCTCCCAATACTAAATATTTGGTTACATTGTTGAATATTATTACAATACCTGAGTCACAGTACAATAAATATTGCAGTTCGTTTCAATGCATATACACAGTATTGCAGTACATCAATCTTTTTTATTTGACTGCTGTAAGATGTTCTTATGACAATGCTTGCAAAATCATGTGTCATGTCAAACTCATTCTCGCCTCTGCAAAACGCGCGAGTGAGCGTGCACGCTCCATTTGATTGCAGAAGGGATCTTAAATCTGTGACCGCACTACAGTAAATTCTGCCCTGTAGAGTAACTATTGTGGAGTATGTCATTGTAATGTCATTGGGATATTTGCACCACCGGTCTTAGACCTAGCATTTTATATAGACAAGTGAAAGGGAGGATTATTTTATGTTATGTTTTAAACTGCCGTTTTACATTTTTATATTGCATAATAGTTTATCACCATATTGAAAGTAAAAAAAACATGGGAATTCCTCCACTAATATTTAAAAAATATCATGGAACTCCAAAGTTCACCGTATTCATGGAAAATGGCAAGAAGTGTTTACGGGGATATGAAAGCCGCTGCTGTTATATTACCGTCTTTTTAAGTATTGACGACGATGGTTTTGCTATAGTAGAGCGACAGACCCTCCGCAGAGCCAAAGTAAGACAGGAAAATGGAGAGAGCAACGGAGAGGGAACAAATTTGTAAGGGAAAGTGCCCAGAGCCACAGTCACTGACATAAAACAACAAGTTATCAAATCTAATTAAATCCATAGGACTGGAGGGAACGGCGTCGCTTATTGCAGCGTATGTCGCTGTAGTCACTCGACACGGTTGAACATTAAAGAGCCCGTCACATTGTGATAACTAGAATGTCAGAACATTTCGCTCTGAAAGCCGAGATGGGAAACAAGTATTATACAAGAATCACTTTCAATTATAATCGAATAGACCTTACTCTGAATACATATGGATGTGTATGGGTATACGAGTGTGTTTCTATCCTAGCTTTAGTTCAGGGTGGAATTGATGAAGAAATGTCTTCAGAACGAGCATGGGTTATATACTGGCTTAATGTTAATTAAGGTTATGGTTTATCTATGATAATTGACCATATTTTACATTTCCTAAAAAAGTGGTGGCCGCCTGTGCAAATATGACAGTCTAGCATCATGATGGGAGTCGGGATGGTTGCTAAGACATTGCTAGGTGGTTGGCCAAGGTTAAATGATCCCTCTATTAGCAGGGTTAAGTATATACATTTGCTTAATACTCATGTTTTTTTTCTACCTCACAGATTTATTGTACAGCAGGAACAATAAGTATTTGACACATCAGCATTTTTATCAGTAAGGGGATTTCTAAGTGATTTGATGTAGCTATCAAGCCAAATATTGAATTTATACCAAGAAATTAGAACATTTAAGTATATAAGTTGAGTCATAATAAATAAAGTGAAATGACACAGGGAATAAGTATTGAACACTAATGTGTTGCTAATGTGTCAAATACTTATTTTCCCCGCTGTATATGATGACTTTGTGTATATGTGAGATGAGAACCTTTTTTAAGTAATGCTTTTTTAAAACACTCACGGCGCTGCCTGAGTGCTGAAACGTTTCGATTCTCCACACGTTTGTAAATTCTTTATCTCCTGTTTGTTACAAAAAACTTTTTTTTTACAGTACAAACCTTTTTTTTTGCATATTTGTAAATTATTCTTTGAGACTGATCATAGGCTTTCCATACACTTACATCAATTAAAAGCCTGCTAATTTGACTTCCATGGCTGAAAGAAAACGACTTTTAAAGAGAACCGAAGGTTTTAATACAAAAAAAGAACAATTTCAATACAAATAAAAACAATGCCATTTTTTAACATCAATCTTAAACTGGTGGTCTTCTTCCTCGACTTCAGTTTACAAAGCCCATCATCTAAAAAGCCCAAAACACGCCCAAAACACACCCATTGCTCATTACAAGAATAGGAACAACCCTTTTAGACTGTGGGCTTGGCGCACAAACCATTTTTCCCATTGTTAAATTAGCAAAAGTGGATTCGCCTGTTGTGCGCTTTAGACCATGTGCTTAGATCGTTAAAATAGGACCCTTAATGTCTGTTCTTTTAAATGCTTATAAACAGACAGTGAGCACTTTCAGTTAAAATATGTGACCTCACATTGATAAGAGAATCAATGCATCATGTCTAATGAGACTGCTTTGTTTAATGAATATTAAAAAATCAAGGAGAGGGTGGATTTTTCTCATCGTAGGGTGGTTGTGTTCACATACTGCAAACACACATTGGGCCCTATCTTGCACCCAGCGCAATTGACTTTGTCAGTGACGCATGTATCATTCGTATTGTGCACCGGCGCACAGCGGCTTTTTCCCTCCACAGACGCACGTCAGCAAACTAGGGAATGAACTTGCGCTCCCTGTGCGGTTCAGCGCAAAAAAGGAGGCGTGCTGCGGCGCAAACCATCCCTGAAGCTATTTTGCAGTTTCAAAAAACAATTGCGCCACTGACCAAAAAAAAACTAATCTAAAGTCAGTGGCGCGTTGCGCGTGGTTCATTATGCTATTTTAAGGGCGCATGCTTGACCATAATGTATAGCGTGCACAACGCGCACACACTTTGCTTATCTAATCTACACAGATGCAACAGTTATTTTTGCAAATCATAAATTGTTACAATAAAAAATTATAACACATGAGATAAGGGGAATCATAGTGGTGAGCATTGTGGTGATAGTTTTTATTTATTTTGTGTGGCTGCGTTAAAAAAATTCTCATGCAAATAACGGTTAAAATATTTTCATAAGTTTGTTGTGTGGCTGTATTACGTTTATTTTATGTAAATAATAATTAAAATGTTTTCATAAGAAACCTTAATGTATATGAACTTGATTTGTAAGTTTACTTTGGGGTTGGACCTTGCTTGCGTTTCTTGGGTCCGATTTCAAAGCCCCCAAACCCTTTCAGCAATGTCCTCTGCTGGCGTCAGGTCATGTGTAGAGGCAGATCCACCTCCCGTTACACGGCGTACCCGATTTATGCTGGCAAGCTTGGGATTCCCCGTCTCCTGACATCATTGTAGCGCTTGGCGCAACGATGGGGATGCCAGCTGATGAGACAATTGTGGCTATTTCCTCTCACACCTGTTTAACCTACGCTGATTTGTGCGGGTTTCTCCTATCCCCACACAAAACAACAGCTCTGTCTTTGACTGCTCTTACAAGAACGTGG
Source organism: Paramisgurnus dabryanus (assembly GCF_030506205.2). Classification (NCBI taxonomy): domain Eukaryota; kingdom Metazoa; phylum Chordata; class Actinopteri; order Cypriniformes; family Cobitidae; genus Paramisgurnus; species Paramisgurnus dabryanus. Next base: position 7,923,904 of record NC_133359.1, read on the forward strand.
GTCTCCTCGGCTGTGAACCGCTCCTGGCGTGCGCCTGGTAAATCCGTCATAATAATAGCAACCCGCTATGGAACTTGTGCCCTTGTTTTAAAGGGAATGTTGGATAGCGTTCTGATTGGTTTATTTGATGTTACACCCAAACCACACCTATGAATAATGAACCTACTTCAGACCAACCCCTTATTGATTTGCGCCTGGCGCAAGAGTTATTTCTCTCGCCGGGAAAATAGCAACAGCGCCCAAGATCCACCCACAAATCCATCCACTTGCATTTTGCGCTTCACACTTGCGTTTCAGATCGTTAAAATAGGGCCCAAGATGTCCAAATACCTTATAATAAAAGTGGATTTTGCATATAGGTGCCCTTTAATAACTGAAACAAAGTGTTAGTAAAATTTACCTGAAAACTAAAATAAGTCAATTTATAATATTAATAAAATATGACTATTACTAAACTAAAGTAACAGTACATTAACTCAAGTATAAAGAATATTAATTTTTGCCTTACAAAGTCCTTATTCAGATGACAAACTACAAAACTGTTGCATAAAACTCACTGTAGAAATAAGAGTTAATTTAGAGACCTTCAATGCTTAGCTAACTAAATGTACTGTGGGCAGATTTGCCAACATTTTCAACCAATAAATATAACCAACACATTTTTATTACAAACAGCGAAAGGTTTTCTTTGGAGTACCAAGTCTGGAAATTCCGGAGTTCAACATTTGTGTCACATCAAGTGTTCTGAGACAGGAAGTGAACAGATATCCATCTCAAGCAAGTGTTTGCCTCTCCAACTTGGCCGCGGGTTGTATTGCTCCTTCCACTTCAATTTTTTTCCCTTTCTGCACTGCGAGAGACATATTTTCTTTCCTTCCCTGATGCTTTTAATAAAAAGCAGCCTTTGCATTTTCTGACGTTGCCAAAACACACTTTGAGTGGGGTTTTATGCGTGTTGCAAAATTAATTTCCCAAATAACATGCAAAGAAAGATTAATAGCTAATGGAAAAGAAAACCCAGGGGTTGTTTTTCAGCTCCGGACCTCCCACTGACACTATCACAACCTTCAATCAATCATAATTTATCAACATACTGTTGTTACAATTAAATCAATACCTGCGCCTCTCCACTAATTCAATTAAGTTTTTAAGTGACGGTTGACGGAGCGGCCACCATAGTTTGTTTATCTCCGTAAACACGTGTTGTTGTGTTCGGTGAGGTTGTCAGCGTACGAGGTTGTCTGTACCTTGCTTCGTCCTTTTGCAAGGTGGAAATATAAAACATGGGGAAAATAATAGGTGTATTGAGCATACCCGCTGTTATATAATTTATACGCTGTGTAAACCATCCATCACCACAACCAAGCCACAAGTGTGCCCACTCTGATACCAAAACCACACAATAAGAGGAACTGAAATGCACTACACCCACAACACTTTCATGGAGGGCCTTCATAACACTTTTATATATACTTAAGTCACTTTTAAGAAGTCATATTACATGTAGGCCTACTCCAGACTGCATAGAGCATATTGAAGCTCACTTTTGAATGGAATTGGCTCTATCATGCTATTAATCATAAAATCGGTTTTGTATTCGTCATCAAATTCTAAATTTAATAAATACGCTTGTAGTTCCTCCCATGACACATTTTAAGTGAAATCTGGCAACGCTGTACAATATGATGTGATAATACCATCTGGCAAGCGCTCGTGCCGATCGCATTCTCACCGCGCTGTTGATTTGGAACATGTGCGCCCTAATGAGGTAAGCCAGGCTCTTTTTGTTAGCATTGTCGCTGTGACTCACTGTGGATTAGAGAGGATTTGATGTTGTGACTCAAGCTTCAAGCTCAAATAATAACTCACCCCCTCACATCCTCATCCAGCGACCGAATGCCGCCTCGCATCCCGTCCCCTCCGGTGTCGCCGCACGCTCGTGGCGAATTTGCCTCCATTTCGCTGACAGGGATCTGATGGAACGTCTCAATACAGCCTGTCGTGCGATAGGGAGTCATGCGTCTGTGTCGGCGAAGCTTATAGCGCACTTGAGTGATGGTCGTCTAGAAGTGTTTGAAGGACGGTGATAATGGGGGAAGAGGGGACCAACTGTTTAGAGGGCGGGAAAATGTGAGGCAGTGGAGGAAATGGATGGATAGGCGGCTGGTAAAAGTTAGTCAAGGTGAAGGTGCATCCAGTTAGATACTTATGTGGGTAGGAACAAGGCCTACAGGATGAAAAACAAGTTGGGAGGAAGTGGAAATGGGTGGTATGATGGTTTATACAGTAAATGAGATGAAAGGTTTGCTATATACTGCGGTGTAGATTTGTGTAGGTGTCATTGAACTTATTTATACATTTGGAAGCAAAAATAATTTCTAAATTATGTTGCTACAGGTTGGGTTAATAAAGTAAAATGCTGGGTTATTTTAACCCATTGTTTTTGTGAAATATGGACAAACTGACCTTGAATGTCCATATTGTGACCCTGTAGGAAAATAAGATTTTTTTGTTTGTTTGTTTGATGTTTTTAATTCACATTAACCACCAAAATTAGCTACATTGTAATAATATTTCCATGATTTAAAATTACTCAAACATTGATAACAGATTTTGGTCATACCACCCACCCCTAACAGGAACGTTTTTTCTATACCTATACATGCGTCTGAACTGACTTATATATAAAGGATATGATGTCATAAATCATATCATAAGATCTTATATCAAATCATTGATGTTCTGAATTAAGTAGTGTTTACAGACGATGACTAATGTCATTTAAAAAAGGGAAAGTTTATCAGTCATATAGTATATAGAAAAACTTTGCTGATTTAAACAGATCAATATTTACAGATGTATGTCAAAACTCCCCAAGAAATTTTTCAGAAATGCCTGAAACTTTTTTTTCTCTCATTTGGTGTTTTATCATTGGCAACACTTCAGCTTGTAGCTTCCAGAGACAGAGTAGCGATGTAGACAAGATATGAAGATATTTGGGTTGCCATGTTTAGCATAATTTGAGCTGCTCTGTTTAACGGACTCCACCATAGTCAACTAGATCCACTCTCTTCTTTAAACTTTTTCACTTTTTCCTCAACCTTCTTTGAGATGAATGGTCCTTCTCCCAGTATTTCCCACCGTCACCCCTAAGTTCCAAGGAACGTCCGACTTTGGATCTTTTTATTATTTCTTTATTTATGCACATCCCATTTCTATTTAAAATGTAATTTTAATTGACTCTGTCATTATGGCCTTTGAATATTTAATTTCCATGTCTACTTCTGGTGATTTCTGGTCTCTCCAATTGTGGGTGGGAACCGTTTTGTCTTTTCCTGGAAGTACTGTGAGGAAGTAAGGCCAAAACTGGACCTGTTTGACGCGCACAACAGCGGAAACCCAGACCACAGATTTTGGCCTTTCACCTTAGTCTTTCATAGAAGGTCTTCATTGGAGCCAAGACCCCTCAAGAAGCCAGCAGATTGGAGCCAGAGGTTTAACCGAGCCAGACATCGCCCACGTCTGCTTTTTATTCTCGTCTTTAACCGACATCCAATTCCACCTCTGTCCAGACCTCAATCAGGTCCAGATTTCTGTTTTTGAGCCCAGATTTTGTTCTGTCAATTGACTCTTCCTCGTGCCATAAAAATGGTGCTAAATATTACTAGAAGCTCGTAATCATAGGGGAACCAACAGAGCACCTACAGTATATAGCACATATGTAGACTAATGGTTCAACGTAGCACAATATGGTTCTACACATGTTCTACCCCAAGCCAGTCAACCACTTTCAGTACTATTTAGCACAATTTTTACAGTAGTTGCATTAGTGTAAGTTGTATTGCTATTTTCCCTTGCCTGACAGGCCTCCTCTTGAAGTCTCTGTGGCTTGTGCATGATAATTGAAAATGTCAGCATGATTTTGGAAAATGTCATTTATCTTGCTGGGCTGTGCCTAATGCTGATGCCCTTTAATGTTGGTCTGGGATCAGATTAGTTGTATTTGTGACAATTGGAGGAAGAAAGCCTGCAAAAGATCGCTTCTTGGATTGCTTGGATGGGTGCAAACTTTTGAAGTGTTTATTGATTTAATAGTTGCAGATTTTTTAAATATTGACTATTCACAGGGCAGAAAGAGAGGCAAATGATGCAAAGCAGACATCTCGACCACATGGGCGCTATTACTTAATGTGGGCAAACCACTAAACCACAGTTTCGATTTACCACACAATTTTTTGACAAAATTGACAAATTCATTAGATTTAGTATTAATATGAATAAATTTATGTGCTGAAAACCAGAATTTCCATGAATTTCCATGATGGTTTAGGCTGGTTTTTGATGGTTGGTGCTGGTTTTGTCCTGGTGTCCATTTATATTCCATTTATTCATTTCAGAAATCTTGCATATATATTAATTGACTGAGGAGCAATGTTTTTGAAATTTTCACCCAATAAGTACCTAGAAGTGCTTTATTAAGAAACTAATTTATGACTGTTTGGATAATCTGTATTTAAAGCCATTGTAAAATGATGGTAATACACTTGTGATCACAAATTTAATATAAAAGTCATGTGAACCAGAAGTAACAATCGACTTTTCTTCCCTATTGTGATGTATTCCTGTACATCAAACAAGGAAAATAGTGGGCGTGGCTTGTGTTTTCCATTGTATATTGATTGGATGTAAAGTAGGGCTGTGTCTGAAATAGCTCCCTATACACTTAAATAGTGCATTAGGTCAGGGGACATCCATTTTGTGGTGGTTTCTGAAATTATATTGGACATTATTGAGTGCACTTATTCAATCCCATAATGCACCACAATAATGACTGTACAACCTATGTTTGCTCAACAGCTAGCCGCAATCCCTACTCTGTGAGGCGCGTGCCAATTGAACTCCCACGTCTGGACACAAGTTGGCGTTTCCAGCGCTTTGCGGATGTGCACACCACAGCATTTACGGCAGCGGCCAGCGTATGTTTTCAATTGTTTCCAATGGAAGCACGGCGCTTTTGAAAAAAGCCAACAGCTTGCGTTTTTTTTCCGCGCTCAGCGCTAAGTGCAGAAAGTTGAAAAATATTCAACTTTGGGTGAAAAGCTTAGCTCGTCAATGTCACTCTCACTCAGCCGTCCAATCACAGTGGAGGTGGGGCGGGACAAATATCACAACAACCAACCGGCACATAGTTCAACGAGAAGTATCATAGCAAACAAAGCACTCACCTGAAAAAAGCTGGTTTCAGACACGTTTAAAAGCTTGGGTGTGCGCACACCCCCTTAGTGTCAGAATTCACTCACTTATTTTCATTGACTCATTCAATATATTAGCGAACTAATGTAGGTAATAGTGAATGGCGCTACAGGGGCTATTTCGGACACAGCCTAGGTGTTTCATTCAGAAATGGATCTCGCAGCAGACTGATCGTTGGAGGGGGCCGGGTTAATGGATTGTCTGCCCAAGGCGTCAAGTTTACTCAACAATAAGTGCACATGAATTTTAAAAATATATAAAACGACCTGCACAGATCAATTGTTTATACCAGGGGTGTCAAACTCAATTTCATCCCGGGCCACATCAGCATTACGGTTAATCTCAAAGGGCCGGTTGTATTTGAAAGACTGTATGAATGTATCAACTCTTTTATTACTGTACATTGCATAATTTTCCCTGCATTTGCTTACTATTGGTTTTGTTAATAACTCAATTAATACCTAGCTTTGAAAGTAGAAGCCCAGGCAAATAATGACAAAGTGTATAGAGTACAACTATTCTACAGATTATTTAAAAAATAATTGTTGTGACAAAAACACATGTTGTATGTGAGTACAGTACACACAAAATATTCTGTTATCCTTCATTGTGCAGGTCAGAAAATTAGAGGCATTTTAGATACTAATAAAGAGTTTTACCATCTCCACCACAAAATTATGCATTTATTAAACACATCTACCCTCGCTTGTCATTTCTTGCCCTCTTTACAAAAAAGCTGTGATTTTTTTTTACCTGGCTTTGAGTGTCTGACTGATTGACTGACGTCTCATGAGTTCAGTGTTGTAGGATACAGATCAATAGTTTCAATCGTTTATTAAAAGTAATCAGTTCAGATGAGTCATTAGTTCGCGTATTTAGCGGGAATAGACGCGTAATAAACTAATCCCAGCTGGACATCGCGAAACATTTCTGTACACGAGACGGAAAACATTTTCTCGCTGGATCCGCGTGAGCGTGCGTGAGAGAGGGAGAGAAAGAAAGAGCCGATACTGTCCGTTTCCATATGCGGAGGTCGCATAAGCAGCATCATCAAGCCTGGTTTATTTAAGTTAACTGACCATTACATTCGCAAGTCATATGCATATTACAACTATTTACTATAAACAAAGAATAATATTTAACTTTATAATTGTTAATATTCTGAGTCTTGATGACGAATGCAGCCTGGAAATGCGATCTCCGAAGGCTGCAGCGTTCGCATTCAGACACGCCCACTCTAGTAGTGTGCGCGTGCGGGGCACTGCTCGTTCTTTCTCATGCAATCATCAACATTACCACTATAATTACATTACAAAAAGACTTTGGCGGGACAAAAATTAGTTTTGGTGGCTGCTAAAAAAAATCTATATAGGAAATAACCTGCAAAAATAAAATTTATAATAACAATAAAATAATCTGTAAACTCTCGCGGGCCACATAATTAACATAATTTGTAAACTCTCGCGGGCCAGATGAAATGAGGGGGCGGGCCGGATTTGGCCCGCGGGCCTTGAGTTTGACACCCCTGGTTTATACTAAACACTGCAATCTTCCATTAAAAACTAAGATTTGTCTGCTTTGATTTCATGGGGACTTTAAGGTGCGGTAGGTTGTGTAGAAACCACAAACAGTTTGCAGTTACAATAACATACTATATTATTGTTAACTGAATTGTGTGCTTTGTTTACTATTAATAAAAAAATTGAACAATTGATTATTTAAAGGATTAGTCCAATTTCTTAAAAAAAAATCCAGATAATTTACTCACCACCATGTCATCCAAAATGTTGATGTCTTTCTTTGTTCAGTCGCGAAGAAATTATGTTTTTTTGAGGAAAACATTCCAGGATTTTTTTCATTTTAATGGACTTTAATGGACCCCAACACTTGTTTTAATGCAGTTTAAAATTGCAGTTTCAAAGGACTCTAAACGATCACAATCGAAGCATAAGGGTTTTATCTAACAAAATAATTGTCATTTTTGGCAAGAAAAGTAAAAAATATGCACTTTTAATCCACAACTTCTCTTCTTCCTCCGGCTGTGTGACGCGCCAGCGTGACCTCACGTAATTGCGCAATGACGTCAAAAGGTCACGTGTTACATATATGAAACACACATTTGCATTTTAAACAATAAACTGACACAAAGACATTTATTAATATCATTCCACATACAACAACGTCGGAACGGTCCTCTTTTTCCACACTTGTGAAAAGGCGTAGTTTCTATACGTCATCCGTGACCTCTTGACTTGATGACGTATTACGTGAGGTTGTGCTGGCGCGTCACAGGACCGGAGGAATATGAGAAGTTGTGGTTTAAAAGTGCATATTTTTTATTTTTCTTGTCATAAATGACAATCGTTTCGCTAGATAAGACCCTTATGCCTCGTTTGGGATCGTTTAGAGTACTTTGAAACTGCAATTTTAAACTGCATTAAAACTGTTACGTGTTGGGGTCCATTAAAGTCCATTAAAATGAGAAAAATCCTGGAATGTTTTCCGCAAAAAAACATATCTTCTCGACTGAACAAAGAAAGACAGCAACATTTTGGATGACATGGTGGTGAGTAAATTATCTGGATTTTTTAAAGAAAATGGACTAATCCTTTAAATGCAATAAAATTGGGGTAGTTGGGGCACTATTAAACTGCTCATTTTAATATTTTTCAGCATTGTTTAATATAAAATATTTAGAAATAATACAGAAAGATGCATTATTGTGTTAAGCTAGCCTTATTGTTTCAGTTTGAGTGTTGAGAGACAGAAGATATGGAAGCAGAGTGGATATGAGACAAAAGGTTTTACATCAAGAGGTGTTACACACTATCTGTGACGCTCAGACCGACGACGTCTATAGCGACAACGGCTCACTCTCATCCCAGAGACAATCTGGTTTCCTTTGTTAGCGGCTGGCGTGTGTGGGCCGTAGCCCTTTTTTCCATTTCCGCTGGAGAAAGGGAGGTGTTGCTGTGTTATTGAGAAAGACAATCCCTCTCCAAAGATGAGTGGGTTAACAGGAACCATTAATTGGTTTAGCGGGATTTCATAGTGACTGTAGTTCCGGCTTAGCTTGCAGGCTGTAAAATGGTAATATTCAGATGTATTCAGCTCTTCTTTTTCCTTTCTTTTGCTTTATTTCTTTGCAAATGATCTGACTGTGAAGAGGCTGTTTAACGTTGCTCATAAGCCTGAGGTTTTGATTCGGGCAGTCTGGAGATAAAGTAAAGCAGTGTTTGTACGCACGTCATCACTTTTAACGTCAGATTCAAACGCGAGCTGTCATATATTATTCAATGAGTTTTTTCTCTGCGTCACGGCACTTCAGACGGGCTTAAAGTAACAGCGTTCATCTCGATTTCCGGTGTTCTTTCCTTGGATAGCTGTCTAGAGTTAATTTGTGTATATGTATGATATAATATGTATAATATGTATGAGATCTATGCTTAGGCCTATGGGTGAAGTCCGAACTGTGAAGCAGAAATGAGTCTAAAAAATCCTCTAGTATACTATATCTACTTCTTGCATCACAAACCCAAAGCAGCCTCAGTAATCTATAACCCCGACAGCAAAAGGATAGGTTTTTAACGCGAAGCTCCCTGGTAGCCCTCACGGGATCTTGGGGAGTCTGTTGTCGGTCTCTCTTAACCAAATTTATTGCCACTCTATCTGTGATACCATAACAAAGGCAGACGGTTGGCCGCTCCCAGCTTATTTGTCAAATCGCCGCACCTGTGAGGGGTTCCAGCTCGAAAAAAATAGAAACATTCTAGGCCGTAGCGCACGGGCAGAAATAAATCTCTTTATTTCACTTCCCCCATCTCCCCCGTTGTTTTTGGGTGTATCTCTGTCGGGGCGAAATGGCGGGGCCGTGGACCAGAGGTCTGCCTCATGATGTGGAAGCCGTGATGAATTGCATTTATTCTTGACACCTTCATTGGGTTATTTATGGTTCATTAATTGAACAGAAAGGGAAAGTTGTTGGCACAGTGGGGTGGTGGGAGGATTTGAGGGGGCATGCAGAGAGCTTCTCTTCTGTCTTTGCCTGAGTTAGACCCTCAGGGCTTAGAAAAAAAAGTGAGAGCCGTTCTCCGTTCCTCAAGTTTGCTCTGTTTACTCAAAAATGAAAGAACATTTATCAGGCGATGGAAAGAAATGATGAAGAGAGCCGTACGCTGTCTGCCCCCACCCATCTTATCCCATCCCTTGGTTTTTTTTCACTCCACCCAAAAATGTCTTTTAAATCCTTTACTGTGTATTCATTTTGTTCGAGGAAGGAAATGGGCTTTAATCGCATTAAGACAGGAATTGCACTGTAGGCGCTGACAACCTTGGAGGGTTCGGAAAACGTTTACAAAGGCTTTCTTCTAAATGAAGCAAATCAAGGTGTTTGTTTTGTCTTGAAAGTTTTTAAGGAAGTTGTGACGGGGTTGAGCCCACTGAGAATGTGGTTTGTGACGGAAATAATGTGGACACGCCTACAAATGCAATGCTGAATCCAGTTTGCCCACCGGAATTTCTAATCTCGCGCATTGCGGAAAAGAAGGGACATTTTAAATACGCCAAAATAGCAATACATGATATTTTAGAGAATTAGGCACCTTGTTAAAGGCACAATATGTAATTTTCATCTCTAGAGTTTGCTAAACCACAACAACAGCGTAGTTTGATGGAGCATGATTACATTATAATGAATATTATTATGATGCCAAACACCAATCACTCTGCGCAGTGCCACATCAAATCAAACACACCTCTTTGGCAGCATTTGAAGATATTTGGAGGATAACCCAGTCATAACGTCATTTTGCATTATTGCAGGTTCAAACTGAGAATTCAAACGTTGAAAACATTTGGGATGATGTAAGAACACATGACCACACAGTGCATAGTAATACAAAAATCTTGCATATTGTGCCTTTACATGGATAATGAGTGTTTAGTTAATAAGAAAAAGCACCATATTAACTGTATTAAAGGGGACATATCATGAAAATCTGACTTTCCGTGTTTAAGTGCTATAATTGGGTCCCCAGTGCTTTAATTAACCTAGAGAATGTGAAAAAGAACAACCCAGTAACTTAGTTTTGGTAAACCATTCTTTGCAAGCATGTGAAACACTAGGTAATTGAAATTTGGCTCCCTCTGTGATGTCACAAGGGGATAATACCACCCCTTAGTCTGCACTATCCAAGAGAGAGAATAATTGACAGCACAATTGAGATTTAATTTAAAAAAACACCATTATGGTGATCAGTGTTTGCATTTCATCAGCTCATTTGCATTTAAAAGGACACACCCCAAAAAAATTGCTCACACCTACTAAGTGGCAATTTTAACATGCTATAATAAATGATCTGTGGGATATTTCAAGATAAAACTTCACATACGTACTCTGGGGACACCAAAGATTTATTTGACATCTTAAAAAAGTCTTGTGAAATGCCCCTTTAACACTTGAATCTGGTCGTACAAATATGCATGTGAGCGTATAGGTTTTCGTTTTATCAGTAAAAAATAAAGCTAGTTCCTTTTGATATCAATCTTCTTTCGTGGCCCTTCAAGTCTCCCAAAGAGAATGGGGCACTTCAGAGATGAGCGTGCAAACATCCTCTTAATTAACAAGTGGATTAACGGTTCTCGTTTTCATGGAGGGAAGTCGCTCAGAGCACTTCAAAGGCAGCTTGAGGTACAGTAATGAGGGACGACTCAGGAACAGAATAAACTTAAGAACTCTAGATCCCAAATTTCCTTTAACTCTCGTATTTTTGGTTTCTTAAAAAGGACATTTCTCAAGATTTTTTTAAGATGTAAAAATAAATCTTTGGTGTCCCCAGAGTACATATGTGAAATTTTAGCTCAAAATATCATATAGATAATTTATTATAGCATGTTAAATTTTCACTTTGTAGGTGTGTGCAAAATTATGCCGTTTTGTGTGTGTCCTTTAACATGCAAATGAGTTGATCTCTGTACTAAATGGCAGTGGCGTGGTTGGATAGTGCAGATTAAAGGGCGGAATAATCCCCTTCTGACATCACCAGGGGAGCCAAATTTCAATTACCTATTTTTACATGCTTACAGAGAATGGTTTACAAAAACTAAGTTACTGGGTTGATCTTTTACACATTTTGTAGGTTGATAGAAGCACTGGGGACCCAATTATAGCACTTAAACATGGAAAAAGTCTGATTTTCATGGTTTGTCCCCTTTAAGGCACGCATCACTATTACTATTGATCATAAGTGGAGTTACAAGCTTGTTCAAATACCCATAATAATTCAAAATAACAACTTTTTTAGCCTAACCTACCTGAATGATACTTCATAATCCAGTGTTGGGCTAAAACAATTTTATTATTGGTCATACAACCACACAATCCTATCCAAAACTCACAACATTTACTGATTCATCTCATACCAACAGACTACATTTATTTTTTATGCTGCACATTATTAGGAACATTATATTTTGTTTATTACATAACTAGTAGGCAAATAGGATTACACTGTAGGAGCGAATCTCATTTGTTAACATTATAATTGTTATTGTTTGGTCATTCTCCTCTAAAGCTTTCCTAAAGTGACCTCCTTCTCCCTTCTCCACACAAGCACTCTGTGTATTTTTTAAAGGGGTTTTGATCCGGCAAACACACGCCTGATAGTAATCTACACTTCAATTACAGCGTGCAGCTCATCGGACGTTATCTCTCTCTATCGTTGCCGCTGGAGGCCGGGGGGCTTTGCCGTGGCATCAGAGCGCCTGTGATTCAGCTTTTTGACAGCTCTCACAGAGAGGTTACACCCACCTGTGTCGATAATGAGTGCCAGTGTGCGTTTTCATGTCGGCTACGAACCCGTGTTTGTGTGGATGCACTTTTATGCTGACGCTTTTAGCTCACTCTGCCAATATAACATTGTTTTGTGAGCATTATCTTGTGTAGCAATTTTATTTATTATATTTTTACTAGCAGTTTTATTAACGATTTTAATAATAAATCTAATGAAACAATCAAAGTAGTTGTATTTTACACTAAAATCTAAATTAATAAATAGTTCGCTTAAAGAAATTAAATCTTTTCAGAACTATTAGGATTGTATTTTTTGACAATTAAGCAGGTTTTAATCACATAATGTGAAAAAATATAGAATTAAGATTCACTGCAAAAAAAATAAAAATCTGTAAATATCTGTAAAATTTCGACAGCTGGGTTGCCGGAAAAATGTCATAAAATAACGGGCACAAAAAATGACAGAAATTTTCTGTAATACAAAAATACATTTTTTTCTGTAATTTTGGTGGTATTTTTTGAAAATAAACTGTACTGCAATGATAAGAATTACACTGCAAAAAATGATTTTCAAGAAAAAAATTCTTTGTATTTTTGTCTTGTTTTCAGTAAAATATCTAAAAATTCTAGAATTAAGATGCATTTTCTTGATTAGCAAAACGACCCAAGAAAATAAGTCTAGTTTTTAGACCAAAAATATCAAATTTAAGTGATTTTATGCATAAAACAAGCAATAAAATCTGCCAATGGGGTAAGCTAATTTTTCTTGAATTTAGTGTTTAAGAAAAATGTTCAAGATTTTTTGCTTACCCCATTGGCAGATTTTTTTGCTTGTTTTATGCACAAAATCACTTAAATTTGATATTATTTTCTTGGGTCATTTTGCTCATCAAGAAAAAGCATCTTAATTTAAGAATTTAGATATTTTACTGAAAACAAGACAAAAATACTAAGAATTTTTTTCTTGAAAATCAATTTTTGCAGTGTAAAACAAAAAAATATATATATGAATGAAACTCATAAAACGGAATAGTCCTGACTTCTTCCAGAGTAGAAGGCTCTTTATAACCTTTGAAGTTTAAGGAAACATTTTTTTTTCTGTTGTTCGATTTAGATTTTTTTAATAATATGTTTTGTTTATAATACTAATTTCTCTCTCCACCCCCACCCCTCTTGTCTCTCTCTCTCCCCCCTCCCCTTTTGTCTCTCTCTCACCCTGCATCAATCCTGTGTGGTGGTCTGCTCCTCCTAATTGACATCATAAAGGTAAGTGATTATATATCTGTGTACCTTTGCCTAAAAAAGTGTGCTTGTGATTTTTTTTTAGAAACCCGGTTGGTTGGTGTGATATTTATGCTTAAGTGTCATTAGTTTTGTGGCCATTGGCATGGCATATGATGTCATCATAAAGCCATTCTTTTTTGTTTGCAAGTGTTGTACAATATTATTGTGGAGATCAGCTTAAATGATTGATACATGCGTGAAATTTCATTATACCTGAATATTGCTAATGTTTAAGTCCTGAAGTCTATAACGAAAAGAGTTTTGTAGCAAACCTTACGTTTCAACACTTCAACACTGAAGTTACATAACTTGCAACCTGAAAGTTTCACTTTAGTTTGTGTGGCGAAAGCAGAAATGCTTAAGTTGTAAATTCTGTAGCTTTTCCTATCAAAACACATTCACATCTGTTACACCTCAACCATTTCTGACATCTTCCAAAAATAGCTAAAGTTTGCATGAAAAATATATTTTTGTTTTCTTGGGCTTAAACCTGAGGTCCTTGACTTGTCAAGAGCGTTAGATCACACCTGTGAGTGACCTTTGGAAAATCAAATTGTTTCTGTATGATGTGATGGTTACGATGTTAACACACCGGTGCTTTGACTTCATGCGCACACAGTTACAGTTCCAGGGTTCCTCCACTAAGTGGCAGGTACTCTGTGTTTATAAAGACACCTGGTAATACAAATCAGGATGAATGACAAAAATATCACTTTATACGAAGTGATACAAAGCAGAGACGTAGTGTAGATGCTAAACTGAATGAAATGAATCAACACAAACAAACGGATGCACTTTCAGGATGTGCTCATACCTCTGCACAGATTACCTAAGAAAATAATTCATTTCATCAGCTCTTGGTATCAGTTGCATATTTAATAGCTATCGGAGTAAAACAATTGCAGTTTTTCTCTGTCTACCAGCATTGATTTCCATAAAAAAAAAATGTTTGGGTGATATTATAAATTATTGCACAATTTTTTGAATTCCTGTATTCTAATTGGTGAGTTGCAAGATTGTCTTAACACAATGTTACAAACTGTAACATTTGCTTTTTAAATTTGAACAAATGATAAACTTTTAAACATTTTTTGTATTTCCAAAAACCTGAAACCTGACATGTTTTCAGCTGCCTTTCAGTTTTAAAAATAAAACCTTTCGTTCGGTTCCTTATAGAAAAAGTCGTCTGAGTGACGTATTTCCAAGCAGGCGTCACATATTGCGGGTCTCAGAAGAGCGTGGTTGTCACGGTGACAGTTTATTGACAGGCTCTTCAACTGCATGGGTGTCTGACTCTCTTCTAAATCATCACTGGTGCTCCAGCAAATGTGATCCCCTGTGATGGGACCGCCTTTAAACTCGCCTGATGTCCCTGAGCAATAGGAAAAGTGACAGCTAACAAATAAGCCCATAATTATCACATCCCGGGCCCTCGTCACGTACTTTATTTGCATAGTATTTTGAAAGTGGAGGATCATAAACCCACAGAAACTAGTTTGTGTTCATTTATTCGTCCTTATGTCTTTCTGAACCACACAGAAGGTGAATTTAAAATATTTTTTTCTGTCTGTAAAATCCAGGTTAAAGTCTGATAATCTATTATTGACATCTGGAGTATCAAAGTGATTATAGGCATTGATTTCGATCTTTGACATGACTTTACATTATGTATCATTTTATGTACACATAAATAGGTTTTTACAGACTCGGCCACATATCACAAAAATATTTAGTCCTTTGTAATACATTTATTTTGCAATTTTTAAAGGAAAACATCACTGTTTTTCAATATTTTACTATGTTCTTACCTCAACTTAGACAAATTAATACATATCTATCTTTTTTCAGTGGGTGCACTTAATCTTTGTACAGCGCCTCGTGAATGTGTTAGCATTTAGCCTAGCACCATTCATTCCTTAGGATCCAAACAGGGATGAAGTTAGAAGCCACACTGCAAAAAATTATAAAAATTGTATTTTTGTCTTGTTTTCAGTAAAAATATAAACAATTCTTAAATTAAAATGCTTTTATTTGATGAGCAAAACGACCCAAGAAAATAATGGGGTAAGCAAACAAATCTTGAACATTTTTCTTAAACACTATATTCAAGAAAAATTTAAGAAAAACTTGCTTACCCCATTGGCAGATTTTTTTTTTTTTTTGCTTGTTTTATGGCCAAAATCACTTAAATTTTATATTTTTGGACTTATTTTCTTTTGGGTCGTTTTGCTCTTCAAGAAAAAGCATCTTAATTTAAGAATTTTTAGATATTTTTACTGAAAACAAGACAAAAATATTAAGATTTTTTTTTCTTGAAAATAATTTTTTGCCTTGCACCAAACACTTCCATGTTTCCCCTATTTAAAGGGACACCATGAAACTTTTGGCCACTAGGGGGTGCTAGACACGTATTTTTCACTTCTAGCGCCCCTAGAGCCCACAAGCGCCGCAGCACTGTCGCAAAGGAAAGGAACTGGCCAACCTTAAAACTAAACTAAAAACTAAACATTTAAAATGCTAAACTATCAACATTTTGAGACAACAGGGAGAAACGCAGTCATGTTACAACTTTCTGATGAGGAACTCGTCGTGGCAGAAGCCATTTCTCAATCTGAAGGTTGCAGCCTCCGGATGTCGTATTTCTAATACGTCATCAAGACTGTCTTATTTCACAATATTAACAATTACAAAGTTGACTATTATACTTAGTTAATCGTAAATTGTTGCAGTATGCTTATGACTTGCGAATGTAATGCTCAGTTTACCTTAATAACCCAGGCTTGATGACGTGTGCAGCCTGCATATTTGACCTCCGGAGGCTGCAGCCTTCCAATTCAGAAACGACCAGACGTATTTCCTTGCCTTTTTCCAAACAAATATTGTTGCATCCTCTCTCTCTCCCTCGCCACCAGGATTTTCCGCAATGGCGCTCGTTATTCCTCTTTTTTGTGTGAAAATCGCTCCAAATCCAAGTAAACCGATGCGTTTAGGTCTGCCGCTTTGTAATACGTCACGCGAGTGGCAGCGGAACGCAGCAAATGAGGAAGAGAGAAGAGAGAAACGCTCGGATCTGATTGGTGAATGAATAGGGTTTGGTTTTACACTGTGAGCAAGTTTGAGTGCTATAGCATCCTGGATTGTAATGTAAATATCATAGACACAGTAAAAAGAAAGGTAAATACGTGAACACAGCATCTGAATACAGGGAACTATATGCAATATAATCGCCGTAATTTATAAAGAACATCGCATTTATGTATGAATCAACAGTTTATATAAAAAATTGCCTTAAAGGGGAATCGAACCCGGGTCGCCCGTGTCATAGGTCCGTGACACTAAAGACTGTGCCACAGAGTCACATATTAAAAACTGCTCTCTACACTCCTTAAGTAGCCTCCAGCAAAATTCACATTAAAAACAAATTGTGTGGAGGAAGTGACGTATGCCGTAAAGCAGTCGAATTTTGTAGTTTTTTTTTGTCCTCTGGTTACTACCACAAACCCTAAGTTTTAAAATACGAGTAAAAGTGATACAGACCCCGTCAGGCTATGGTAGACATGTCATTCAACCTATTTAAAGTCGATGTACTATCACAAGGGTCTTGAAAATGTATTATGAAGGTTGAAAAATTACATGGTGTCACTTTAAAGACTGTTACATACCCACGAGTAAGGATGGTTGCACAAAATAAAACGTGGCGATTTTTTTTCCTTTTTGGGTTTCTAAATTCATCCCTGTTTGGATCCTTAGAAATGAATGGGGCTAGGCTAAATGCTAACACATTCATGATGCGCTGTACAAAGATTAAGTGCACGCATTGAAAAAAGATAGAAAAGTATTCATTTGTCTAAGTTGAGGTAAGAGCATAGTAAAATATTGAAAAATTGTGGTGTTCTCCTTTAAACTTGACAGTCCCAGTAACCATTCATTTTCATTATGTAAAAAAATCACTTCTTGTATTGTACTGATCAAATTAAGTCATGCAGACATGGAGCAGCATGATTGAGTGAATGGTTTGAAAGCTGTAATATATTTATTAATGCGGTTTTTTTTGTGTGTGGCGTGACATTTCCTGCCTTTCTACGAATATCACTTGTCTTTTGTCACTAACAAACAATAAATGTAAAACTAAAGTGCAGAAAATGGCACTAAATGGCTCGGGGTTCAGCGGAGTACAAAGCATACTAAAGGACAAGATTGCTCGTATTGTGTATCTGTTCTGTATTTCCCCATAGAACCGACTCTATCTCCCACGGCCCTGCGGGCTTCATATCAAACCTTCAGAAATGGCATAAAGAAAGAACAAAATAGATAGACGGAAAGGGGAAACGAAATAACTTTTGGAGCATGCTGAAAATAGATCTGCACCGACTAGCTTGTAAAATTTCATCTTTATTTTTACTGGGTAACACAATAGACTAATCACAGATATCACAAAGGCCGTGCTCCTGCTGCTTTGTAAGTTATAGCTCGGGCTTAGTCGCCATAAAAGAGTAGCTGTAGTGGAGTCTGGCCATGAGATTAGGGATTAACCCTACGCGATGAGATTTTGTTGTCATGTGGATCTCTCTGGAAGTGTGAGAAAAAGATCTGATGATTTCTGAAGTGTATAAGTCTTGATATAAGACATGAAGGATGGCTTGCTAGCTTGAGGTATGATATTACTTCTATTTGAGTGGACCTTAATAAGATTTAGATTTGAATGTATAAATGTGAGATATCTTTTCAGATGTAGAGACATTGGGGTTAAGTCTTTGTTTGTATTTCATTTATTAACTCATTCCTCACCAGCCATTTTTTGAAAAGTTGCATGCCAGCATTTTTTTTGTGATTTTCACAAAAGTTTCACAAAATGCCTTCCAGGAAAATTTTCTTTAAAAAATATTTAAACATACAAATATATTAAATGAAAGAACAGACTCTTTGCTTTTAAACATATAAAAAACGGTAACATTTGTTTTATCCTATTTTTATTTTTTCTCTGCTTAAATCTCTAAAATATGGGTATTTTTTAAAAATATTTTTTTTAGCAAAAATCTGAAATAATTGCATTTTTGTGAAGCAATTTTGTTAGAGATCAGATTCAGAATGATTATCAAAACATTCCAGAATTTTTCTCATTTTAATGGACTTTAATGGACCCCAACACTTAACAGTTTTAATGCATTTTAAAATTTCAGTTTCAAAGGACTCTTAACGATCCAAAATGAGGCATAAGGGTCTTATCTAGCGAAATGATTGTCATTTTTGGCAAGAAACATAAAAAAACTTCTCGCCTTCCTCCGTTTCTGTGACGCGCCAGTGCGACCTCAGATAACTGCGTAATGCCGTGGAAAGGTCACGTGTTACATATGTGAAACGCACATTTGCGGACCATTTTAAACAATAAACTGACACAAAGACATTAATTTGTATCATTCAACATACATCAACGTCGGAACGGTCCTCTTTCTCCACACTTGTAAACACTGGGATGTAGTTTCGCATATGTCATCCGTGACCTCCTGACATGATGACGTATTACGTGAGGTCACACTGACGCGTCACAGGACCGGAGGAAGACAAGAAGTTGTGGTTTAAAAATGCATTTTTTTTCTTGCCAAAAATTACAATCGTTTCGCTAGATAAGACACTAATGCCTAGTTTGGGATCGTTTAGAGTCCTTTGAAACTGCAATTTTAAACTGCATTAAAACTGTTAAGTGTTGGGGTCCATTAAAATGAGAAAAATTCTGGAATTTTTTCCTCAAAAAAACATAATTTCTTCTCGACTGAACAAAGAAAGACATCAACATTTTGGATGACATGGTGGTGAGTAAATTATCTGTATTTTTTTTTTTTTTTGACTAATCCTTTAAGAACAGATTTTGACCAGCTAAGACCATCTTAAAAGTGTCCAAAATCCCTCTAAAACCAGCCTGCTACACCTGCTAAAACCAGGCTTGATGGTTTTAGCTGGTCTTTTCAGTAGCGATATGTGGTGTTATGTATGTGATGTACCATACATCATTTTTAATGATCTTGGAAACAAATCATTCAACGTTTTGTCTAATTTTGACATTTGACAGCTAAAAAAATCATGTTTTTGAAACGGGTCACTTTCATAAACTGATGGTAGTGATTTTCTTCTGCATCAGACATATGAAACTTGTTTGTTTCCTGGATAGATACAAGTTTACAGATTGACACCGCCTCTGGTATCGGCCCAATGCTTTAGGTTTTTCTCTGTGGGTCCCTCCCTCCAAAGGCGGAGCTAAAGGTCATCTAATTGGCAGTTTGGGCTTTAATCACTATGGCAGCTTTGTATGGTTATCCATAGAAATGCAGCGGAGTGGTATCAGACATTGCACACAACTCCCACTACCATCTTTCCCAACCCCGTCGGTTTCATTTCATCTTCATTTCCCAAGATCCTGTTTTTAAAGTTTTATTTAGGCTGTCATTTATTTAATAAGGGATTATTTATTTAGCGCATCAAATCATTCTGGAATGAATATTTATATATTTGTGGGGGCTTTAAATATTTACACGGTCCCTCCACTTACGCTGGTGCCAAGCCACAGTAATGAGTGTTGTTGCTGGATGTGCAGCGGAATAACAAGACCGGTTTCAAAGTAAATAATCCTTTGCATATATTTGAACTTAATTGCTTTGAATGTATTATGAGAGCGGATGCTGTGATCTTACTGTAATTTGAAGTATAAAACGGGTGGTGTGTGGTTGAGGTTTGGTTGTTTTTGCATATGAATTACATTATTATGAATTCAGATGGGGATGAATGATTTCGCAACTCGGTCTTTGCACCACTCGACCTATTGACCCTAGGTTTTCCACACCAAATTAGGGCTGCACGATTCAAGCTAAAATGTGAATCCCGATTTTTTCCATGGGAATTGAGATCCCGATTCTCTCACCCGATTCTCTTTATTTTAACAAAAACATTTATTATGCACTTAACTAAAAAATGTGCTACAGGACTTTCAGTTATAATAACGTTTCTTAAAAGTCTCTTTTTCTTATTTTAGACCCCTTAAAATTTAGAATAATTTAAAATTTGTTAGCTGTTAAATTGCACCTGTGCTTTTTGTACTATCAAACTGGCCAACCTTAAAACTTTAAAAACACTAACGTTAAACCTTTAAAAGACTAAAAGATCAACATTTTGAGGCATCAGAGAGAAACGCAGACATGTAACAATGTTCCCCTCGTGCGAAAAACCCTTTCTAATGGGGAACGCAAAGAGGCCGTTTCTCAATGTGAAGGCTGCAGCCTCTCTGGAGGTCGCAGTTCTAAACTGCGCATCATAAAGACTGTCTAATTTCAGAATATTAACAATTAACGTTATAAAGATGACTAATATTTTTAGTTAATAATAAATTGTTGAAGTATGTTAATGACTTGCGAATGTAATGCTCCGTTGACTCAAATGAACCAGGCTTGATGACGTATACAGCCTGCATGCGACCTCCTGAGGTTGCAGCCTTCCGATTTAGAAACGTCCGGAGCCTGAGGTAAATAATTTCCTTGCCTTTTTTCGAAACCAATGTTGTTGCATCTTCACTTTCTCCGTCGCCACCAGGATTTTCCACGGTGACACTCGTTTATCCTCTCTTTTTTGTGAAAATTGCCGCTCCAGATCCACCAAGTAAACGACTGTGTTTAGGTCTGCCGCCTTGTTATACGTCACGCGAGTGACAGCGGAACGCCGCAAATGAGATGAGAGAGAGGAGAGAAACGATCGGGTCTGATTGGTGAATGAATAGGGTTTGGTTTTACCCTGTATGAGTGTGTGTTAGCAAGTTTGACTGATATTCTTGGGTTGTTGTAATGTAAATACGTGAACACTTGAACGCAGAAACTGAATACAGGGAAATACTGTAAATGCAAGTGAATCGCCGTCATTTAAAATGAAGATCGCCTATATGTATGAATCGAGATCGTGATTCTTTTTCGATTAATCGTGCAGCCCTACACCAAATTATACTAATCCTGGTTTAGCCACTAAAGCCTGCATTTATTTCTTACCACTTGTTGTTTATGTAATGTTTGTATAACTGCATCCTTTCATTTTTTCTACCATTAACCGCCTCACCAAAGACAAAGACAAAACCCAAACTTACATTTGTGTTGTTTACATTTATTCAAAATGCATTGTATTGGAATCAAACCCTTGACCTTCGTGTTGCTAGCACAATACTCTCCCAACTAAGCTACAGGAACTACACTGAGATAAAATCTATAAAAAAATATACATGGATAAGGATTATGTACTTTTACATCCTAAATTAATTTAAATGGTGTAAGCCGCAATTTTGGGGTGGGGTTATACTCCCCCAAGCCGCCCCATAATTCGACCTCTGCATTAGCTGTATCGTAGCGCTTTCTATCAGAGCTTGAGTCTCTGTCCTATCACCGCCAGCGTCTAATGAGGATCTCCTAGCAGGTGCATGGGGCGAGCGGCACCCTGATTTGTTCTCGCATGCTAAATATGGCCTGTAATCTTTATTCCTCTGAGTAGCTTATTAAAACCGAAAGAAAGATGAAATCTTCCGCCGTACGGGCCGTTCTTTTTCTCCTACTGTTTATCAGAGGATCTTTTCCCTCCCTTAATATTGAGGTTATAGTAACCTTAGCGGGTGATAGATGTGGCGTGTGACTTCAGGTAATAATAGCCATGATGGATCCCTACCTGAACCCAGGAGATGTAATCTTGCAGGATGCCGAAGATAAAGTGGCAGCCGGTTGAAAGATACACACGTAGCAGCGGCGCCCATCCAGAGACGCACTTTATCACATGGCAGACAACGCCGCGGTGTCCAAATTTATGACGGCTTGCCGTGTCTTTAATTTATCAGCGGTTAACTCAGTCCCATGTGCATTCATCTGTATTTGTTGGTTTGTGAATAATGTCATATGCTGTAAGTAAATTCTTGCTTTTTGTTGCTTTTTTCTTTATGTTAGTTATTATTTTAGAGATAATCGTTCTTAAAATTACTCTTGCGTTCTCTTTGTTTGAATAGTTTCTGTGGCATATGCACATGTTTTTTCATTCCTTTCCAAGTTCATTGGCCACAGATTTTCAGATTATATTTGCAATTATTTTTAATAGAGAAAGAAAGTAAAAAGTAATAAGACATTTTTGAGAACTGGTATGTTGCTGGCTGGACTCGAAACGAATTACCTTAAAATGCAACAACTTGGCTCCTTCCACTAAAAATATAGTTCCTGATAAATAAAAATAAATAAAATAAAATGAAAAAGTTGGTCTGTCCTGTGAAACACACCCTAGTTTTGTGAATAAGTGTTTTGTGTACAACATTTCATATATTAGCTCAGGGTTTCCCAAACTGGGTCTCGCGAACCACGGGGGGAATTGCAGGGGGTTTGTGAGTTAATGAAAAACATTTAATTAATTACATACAATTAAATCATAAGATACAAATAAATTATTTTTATAAATAAAACATTTACTATCAAAGTAGATTTTACTAACAAAATCTATATTTTATTTGTTTAATCTGCATGTCACCATTACACAACACTTCAAAAATACCAGATGTAGGTAATAATATTAATAACTATGTAAATACTACTGATTAAAACTTAAAAATGTATGAAAAAAAAAAAAATTTGAATTATTACAATTTTTTACTTAAAATCTTCACGCAAATAATTTAGGTAAAGGGGGTTCGGCTGACAAAAAAGCTTGACTGCTACATTGTATTAACCTAGGATCAGAACTACAAGTTAAAGGAAAACACCACAATTTTTCAATATTTTACTATGTTCTTACCTCAACTTAGACGAATGAATACATACCTTTTTTTCAATGCATGCACTCTTACTCTTTATACAGCACATTGTGAATGTGTTAGCATTTAGCTTAGCCCCATTCATTCCTTAGGATCCAAACAGGGATGAATTTAGAAGCCACCAAACACTTTCATGTTTTCCCTATTTAAAGACTCTTACATGAGTAGTTACACGAGTAAGTATGGTGGCACAAAATAAAACGTGGCGCTTTTTTAAGCGGATAAAAATGAGAACTATATTGTATGGCGGAAGAACACTTAGTTTGCAGCAGTAACATCATCACTCCTGAATACTCCCCCTCTCGCCTAAACTTCCTTCAATATTACTGTGCCCGAGGTCGAAGTGCCACCATACTTACTTGTGTAATTACTCATGTAACAGTCTTTAAATAAGGAAAACATGGAAGTGTTTGGTGGCTTCTAAATTCATCCCTGTTTGGATCCTAAGGAATAAATGGGGCTAGGCTAAATGCTAACACATTCGCTGTACAAAGATTGCATTGAAAAAAGATAGGGATATATTAATTTGTCTAAGTTGAGGTAAGAACATAGTAAAATATTGAAAAACGGTGGTGTTTTCCTTTAAAAAATATATCTTGATAGTCACATGATGTCTACCGCATGCCCGTTACACCAATCGTATGCAATAGCAATGCTAAAACGCATGCATGCCTCGCGATCTCCCGGTGCAACAACAGTGCGGTACAAGGTGGCACAGTCATTGCTCCATTAGCAGGTAATTAATGACGCTCATTTGTGTAACTGTTATTAAGCCCTTTGAAAGATTGTTTGTGTTCAGATAAAATGAAACGCATCCCAGAAGCCATCCATTGTGTCGGGCGAAGATTAAAAGAGCAGGAACGCTCTTTGAAAAATGTTATTTTATCGACAGCGATTTTTCACCGTACCCTCCGGGCCGGCGCTGACAGGGAAACGCTGTAGTATTTCTTCATGTTGATGTCCTTTTTTAGTCTACAGTACCTGGGGAGAACAGTAAGTGTGACTGATTCATTCCTTGACCAGTAAAAGGTGTCAGCCAGGTGAGAATGAATGTGGTGGGTATTGACAAGAAGAAATGGCCGCCCTGTTGTCCTGTTCACTCAATATAGATAAACAGACTGAGGGTCCTGAACTAGCTGCTTGCCGGGTCTGCTATAGCTGTGTTGAGCCCGGGAATCACTGCATGATTTTCGGAGGAGGACACAATATGGATTGCTTAAACTTGGGGACGAAAAGTATGTAGACTGTACGATGATGACACCTATTGAGTCGGAGGCTTCGACGGTTGCAACACACGTTAGCGCAATGTGGTAAACAAATACTGGTACGCAGGTCGTAGTAGCAAACACACTGTGCGTTGATCATGCTGAATGTCTAACACTGTCAGAAAACTATCGTAGGCTATCTTTGGACGCAAGACCGAAAATACGGCCGTCTTGGAACCTCTCTCCGTGTACGATATAGGGCCACCGATTAAAAGCAACCATCACAGAAATAACCACGATCGTTTCACGATGGTAATCTTTCGTTGGCTTTATTGGCTGTGGATCAAAACTTAGCAGGCTGAGTTTTGGGGCGCACTAACACTATCCAAACCAAACCGCGCTCGGGCACGTTTGACCCCCAAAGCCTGGTTTGTTTGACTAGTGTGATCGCTCTGTTCCGTGCCCCGGGCGCGGATTGGTTAGTCGCGCCGCGGCCGGGTTGCAGAGGTGGGCCGGAACGCGGTTCACTTGGGCTCAGGTGCGGAAGGCTGTGGTGTGAGCGCAATTGCGCCTGAGCGCGATTCAAAAGGTGAAGATGTCAGTTGCGCGACCACTCACCTTCATCTGCCTCCGTAAAAACCTTTTGATGCGCGCAGCGGGGTTACGTGAATGTCCGAGCTGCACACGTGACAGATCAACTAAGCAATATGATGACATGTGAGAGGGCTGTCTGTAATCGCGCACCAAATGAATCCGAATAAAAAACACAGACTTAACATTACGGTGGGTTCCAGTGTTAAGAGAGCGCTTTACTTCCTGCTGTTTCAAAACAATTGCATCTTAATGACAAAAGCGCGCCTGGACTCGGATCGATAAGAAGTACAGTGTGAGTGCGTGCACCTGGGGGAGTAGGGAGGGGTGACAATCGTGCTGGGGCATGGTTTGGTTTGGTTTGGAAAATGTGAGTGCGCCCTTGAAAGACAACCACCATCAACCATCTTTGCTTCCCCTTTTATGTCTTTCGTTGAAACATTCATTGGGTTGTTAAGACCACATTGCACATAAGGTGGACCAGTTTTTACTATTTTATGGGCTGGTACGTACTAGCGTTTACTAGCTGAGACACTGGGCGATTCACATTTTGTGTCTTTTGCCCTCAAGTTCGTTATTGTAAATGTAGGCGCACGGTATGCACGCTCATAATGGAAGTGACGCGGTCGCGACACGCACACGGTGCGACACGCCTGTTTGTCCACCGCATCGAGTTAAAAACATTTTAACTTTCTAAAATGCCGCAAGTGCACTGCAGGTCATGTGACAAGAACCAACAGACGGTTGCGTTTTCCGCGCGGATTTAGACACGAAATGTGAACCGCCCCTAAGTCGCTCTAAGGCATCTGACAGATGTTTACATAAAAATACATTCATATAAAAACGGAAAGACGCGAATACTGTTAATAAATATACAAATAAATGGAGACGATTCCCAACCCTAGTTGTTTTCATCAAAGCCTGATATTTTTACGTTTCATTTTATGCCATTTACAGTCACTATGGGGGATATAATCCTCTCTTTATTCAACTCAATGTGATACTATCATTTCCTGTAGCTCTATCCTGGAGTGAATGGCCAGCTCTCTTACAGGGATCTGATTTCCCTCAAGAGAGGATCACGGTGGCTTTTTTCTGCACTCCAGTGAAGGTGGGAAATTTTGCAGTTTTTCTTCATTTTGAGAGAGAGAGAGAGAGAGAGAGAGAGAGAGTGAGAGAGAGAGAGAGAGAGAGAGAGAGAGAGAGAGAGAGAGAGAGAGAGAGAGAGAGAGAGAGAGATTGGGATTGGGTGGAGAAATCAAAAGTAGTTTGTGAACAAACGTAGAGTCACATCACTCAGTGACACACACAAACATCACTATGAGATTTATATTTAGTAGCATGTGGTATGAAATGTGTCATATATAACGTCAATAAGACAGATATACTATCATACATCACTCTACTGCTTTGCAACAACATTAATCCTTGTGCTAGACCTAGTATTATTTAAACAGTTGGCAGCAGTTTTTGTTTTCTAATAACTGATTGTTTTTTTTTTATATTATTTAATTCTTTCCCCACCATTGATGAGTTAACTCTTCAATTAAGAGAAAACGCTTCTCTGCCAATGACGAGTATTTCCGGCTTTTTGCAATTCCGCTATTATCCACCAGGTGGACTTATAAAACCTGTAAGTATCGCCCTAGGGCAAATAGCTGTATGTCCGTGTAAGTTTTGAGGATCGCTCTGAAACTGATCTCTATCAAAAGTCATTCACAAAATTATCTCAGCATATTGCTCAAAATGTTGTGTTTTTGAAGAAACCTACCCATATTTGAGAGGTGATAAAAAGAGAACCAATGAAGGTAGGAAGAACGTTTTTTGTTGTTGTTGTTGTTGTTGTTTAAAAGCAGAGGGTCCTTTCTTTCATTTGATATATTGTATGTTTATATATTTTAAGAAGAACATTTTCTGGAAGGCATTAAACTTTTTGTGAAAATCATGAAAAAACTGGTGCTGGCTGGCAACTTTTTTTAAAAATGCTGGCGGGGAAAGAGTTAATAGACGTGTTTATCATCTGCAAAGGGCTTTACTTAGTTTTATTATAAGTGAAATTATTAATACTGAATATCAGTTTTGCTTTTAACAGCTTAGGAACTTAGGAATATTTCTTTCAGGAGGTATTTTGCTTTCGCCTTTCAATAATTGCATTATTTCATAAACGATTATGCAGTTTTGCTGAGAAAAAATGTAATATTATATTCTTAAAGTACAGTATGTCCAGACAGACACCACTATGCTTACTTTTTAATAAGAACTCAGTTTGTGTCTTTTTGAAATATAATAATTAAATATTTTTTCACACCATCATCAACAAAATAAATAGTAATATTGTTTAATAATAGTGCTGGGCAAAGATTAATCGCATACAAAATAAAAGTGATATTCATTTCAGAATTTTTATATATATATATATATATATATATATATATATATATATATATATATATATATATATATATATATATATATATATATATATAATTTATATATAATATAGAAAATATAAAAATATAAATAAATATATATACACATGTAAATGTTTTTTAAATACATACACAAATGTGTGTGTTTATTTATTTATACATAACAATTACACACAGCACACACTCATATATTATGCCAAAAATCACTTTTATTTTGTATGCGATAATCTTGATTAATAATTGCCCAGCACTATAATAATAGTAATATTAAAATTAAGAATTCCGTGTTATTACTGTCTAAAAATGTGAAGAAATGTGTCAAGTAAAAATAACGTTATAAATATGTATGTAAATATGTATAAGCAATGGAATGGTTATCAATGCTTTATCACACCGTAAATATTGAGATTGAAAAATCAAACGCAAGCGTTAAGATGGGCCAGGGGTCCTCTGCCTGGATGGCACAGACTCAGACAGGAACTGGCTCTTTGTCATCGTTGTTAGCATTAGCCTGAGATTTGCATACATTTCAAGTGGGAAAGCATTAAAGAAACACAGGAAAGAAAGAAAAAGACTAATGCACTATTGAAAGTCTCCCTTTCAAGATTTAAAGAAGCTCCATTAGATATGGATGACTGCTCATGTAGTTTTTATTATATTTTCTGTTAGCGCTCTCCACTCCTGTGAAAGTCTTTGATTTTGGTGCAGGTCTGGAAGAGAATCAGAGGGGGTGTGGATGCTATTGTGCATACCGTGCAGATGTTGTTTGCCATCTCAAGAACGGGCGTGCTTGCTAAAATACAGCTTTGCGAGTCTGAATAAAACCATTTATAATATTTCCTTTAGTTTATTTAGAGAAATTTGATAGGTTGGTGGTTGGGTATGTATGTTTAAGTTTATGTGCATGCACGAATTCACAATCTGTGTTGTATGAATTGTGTTTTTTTATTTTTGCTGTCCTGGTAACATTTTTTTCAAAGTTTTTAAGTCATTCATGTATCGTCTCATATGTAACGCGTCAGTACAATTGACGCGAGGTGCAGCCATGCCATGGCTGCTTTTACATCACGCAGTACACACATGCACACCATCTCACACCTGAAGCCGAGCGCACGGAGGGGCCCTTATCACTCTGACCTGAATTTGGGGACGTCAGACAATTTCCCAAGCAGCTGGTGACCAATCAAAACTCACTCCAAATGTGGCCGCATGCCACTTTTACATTAGAGAACCACGCTGTTCAAAATAGGGTGTTTGTCACTTGTGTTTTTTTGATTACTACACAGGTGGAGTTGTACTCCTCATGGGGCCCGGAGCCAAATGAAACCCACCCCTCTGAAGTGCTATCTCTTCTCCCCAGGATGGGCTAATCTGCTCTGGGGGAGGGGAATGTGGCTGTGAATGTTAGTTTTTGGGGGGCGCAGACTTGAACATGTGCCTTCACATCTGGCTCACACCTATGGGCTTTGCGCGTGGCAGGGTTACGGTACTTTATGTCTGCCCAGTCAACTTGGAGAGACAAAAACAAGGTTAGCTTTGCCCTGTGGCAATCTTTGCGATTTTAAATGATCATATCAGTTTTGATTGTTGGTTGGTTTGCCGGTTTTATCACCAAAGCTCATGTGTTTGCTGAGTATCCCATTTGTTATTTTTTAAGCGCCTCAGATCTCATTGGAGGTGTCAGGGTTAAAATGAAATACTTGGGTAACACTTTGTATGAACCACATATTTATAATGCATTATAAGGGCAACAGTTACAATACATTATAATACTTACCTATTCATTTTAATTTTCAATAATACACATTTTTTAGAGTTGTGATCAAATAATTTGGGATTCGACTTGGCTGGTATTTTTTTAAAGGGATAGGTTACCCAAAAATTAAAATTCTGTCATCATTTACTCACTCTCGTGTTGTTGCGCACCCGCATAAATTTCTTTTTTTCTGATGAACACAAAAGAAGGTATTTTGAGAAATGTTTGTAACCAAACCGTTCGTGGACCCCATTCACTTCCATAGTAGAAAAAATAATACTATGGAAGTAAATAGGGTCCACGAATGGTTTGACAAACATTTCTCAGTGTTCATCAGAACAAAGAAATTTATACAGGTTTGTTACAACATGAGAGTGAGTAAATGATGACCGAATTTTCATTTTTGGGTGAACTATCCCTTTAAGGAGACTATATGTTCAAAGTGCTTGTGAACGCGTTCTAGTCCCGAAGGTCATGGGGTCAATGCTCCTCAGGTGTGGATGGGGACCTAAAGCTGTTCCCAGAGCAGGTGCGACAGGCGGAGGCTAATGCACCTGCACATATGGTCTCTGTGGTCTTGCTTTAACAAAGACACAGATCCTGCATCACAATGCAAATGCAAAATAAAAACTGCTTCCTGCGTATGTAGTTTGCTTTAGTTCCCTAGAACTAGCTTTGCAAACTTTTGCTTTTCGGCAAGTTCGTTATTTTTTCGGGAACTCAGGATGACAACTAAAGTGTTTGTTAAAGGGACACTCCACTTTTTTTGAAAATATGCTCATTTTCCAGCTCCCCTAGAGTTAAACATTTGATTTTTACCATTTTGGAATCCATTCAGCCGATCTCCGGATCTGGCGGTAATACTTTTAGCATAGCTTAGCATAATCCATTGAATCTGATTAGACCATTAGCATCACGCTAAAAATAACTAAAGAGTTTTGATATTTTTCCTTTATTTAAATTTGACTCTTCTGTAGTTACATCGTGTACTAAGACCGACAGAAAATTAAAAGTTGTGATTTTCTAGGCAGATATGGCCAGGACTATAGTCTCAAACTGGCGTAATAATCAAGGACTTTGATGCTGTAACATGGCTGCAGCAGGCGCAATGATATTACGCAGCAGACAAAAATAGTCCCCTTAGTAACTTTCAATAGCAGGGGACTATTTTCAAAACTTTTTGGTTATTTTTTGAGCGCAATGCTAATGGTCTAATCAGATTCAATGGATTATGCTAAGCTATGCTCAAAGTAGTAGCGTCAGACCCGGAGATCAGCTGAATGGTTTCCAAAATGTTAAAAATCAATTGTTTAACTCTAGGGGAGCTGGAAAATGAGCATATTTTCAAAAAAAGTGGAGTGTCCCTTTAACTTAACTTATAATTCACATTCACAATTACAATTCACCAAAATCCACAGTTATTACATTTTAATTATAACACATCCTTTGTAAAGTTTTTTTTTAGGTGTTTTAGATGTTACACACCAAGGGTCTTATTTATTAAATTCTAGTATGCATCAAGTATGGCAGTTGTCGGACGTGCAAAAGTGCGTACATCTGCTCAGACCCTGACATGTCGCTAAGCACTTTTCTAGACCGTTTTAATAAATATAAATATTGCTGTGTATTTTGAACTTTTTATTTATTTATAAACGCATAGATTTGATTTCGCAGAGTGTGTGTACGCATGATTTAGTGTAAACAATTACCCAGTGTTTGTGTATAAGAGCACTCGTGTATGCTTTACATATGCAACTGTTGCCGCCTTATTAGTTTCACACAAAAACAATCAAGATTACCCCGGATAATTATGTTGTCCAAAACCATTAATTCTGTCATGTAAGGGGAGGGGCGGATAGGGGAGGCGATCTTACCGTGTTGTGTGACACTGGGCTGTAAATTTATGGGCATCTTTTCAAAGTCTCATTTAGACTCTTTCTAATTGGCCTCATTGTAGATGAAAAATTAAAGGGCCAGCGCGGCTGTTAATGTTGACGGTTATGGATGGCACGCTGTTGTACTTAATATGGCCGCTTGCTTGTCCCTTTTATTTCCGCCACAGTGTTCTGTCCGCCCGTGATGTATGTTCTGGAAAGAAGGAACCGTAGACACACAATGGGGTTTCAGCCCGCTGGCTGGGAGCCAGACTGGAAGAGCTGTCAGACTGTTAGAGTAATTGTCTGGATAGGTGGGAGTTGCTCTTTCGTATTAACTTCAGACCGGTTTTGCGTTGAATTATTCTTTATAGTATTTGTTTGACCTCTTTGGCACTTTTATTGATACTGTCAGGGAAGTCAGGAAATAATGTGCACACTGAATTTTTTTTATTGTGGATCAATTGGTAGAGCATTGTGTTACCAGCGCAAAGGTCATGAGTTTGATTCCCAAGGAATAGATAAAAAAAATGTGTAGTTTGAATGCACTGTAAGTTGATTTGGATAAAAGTGTCTCTTTAATGAATGTAAAATAATGTAAATGTGGTTTAGAAACAAAAGCTCAAAAGCATACAGTAGATGTCCAAAAAAAAATGCGAAAACAATATCTTTTTTAATTTCTAGTTTGTCACGGATGTTCCTCATCTTCTTATTTGTACTGGTGAAAGAGTGAATCGCTGTACTAAAGTTCTAGAGGGAATTCGATTTCAGTCGTTACCATGGGAACAGAAAGATGAAGATGTATCTGTGCACGATAGTTGCCAAGCTTTTCTGACTTACTGTATATTTGCGCGCGTTAATGCTTGTGTGCTTTCCGTGCGTTAATGTGCGTCTGTTGTTTGCATACAAGCTTGAGATCATGTTAACTTGAATTTAAAACAAAAACCTCTTCACAAAAATGCTCATTTACCAGAAACCCACACACGAAAACAACACCTCATTAAAAAAAGGTCATTTGATCATTGGCACAGACCTTATGATAACCCTCTCTTTTTTTCTCATTTAAGTGGTTTAACTGTTGGTTATTTCACACCCTATTAGCCCGACTTTAGAAATGATTTCAAGTGGGTCGTGTGGTCACTGCAGGGGTGATGGAAGTGTCAATGAACGTGACAAGGATATGAGCAGTGCGTCTGGAGTCGTTTAGGATGCTTGTTCTATGGAGGGACCCGAGGATAATTGGATTGGGAAGGAGGCGTGTTATGGGGTCCTCAACATGAAAGCATCCCTGCACAGCTGAGGTTGCTGCGTCTGCGCTCCCATCAAAACTGATAGCGCTGCTTTTCATTCTGCTCTCAGCATGACTGTTTAATTATTTGTCTATAAAAATTGCATTTCTTTTTTGAAAAAAGGATTCTGGAGTGCTGAAGTAAATAGAAATTATTTGACTGTCCGTGGTTTACAGTAAGCGCACAATGTCTAGAAATGTTAAGCTGTGGTTCTATCTATCTATCTATCTATCTATCTATCTATCTATCTATCTATCTATCTATCTATCTATCTATGCATCCATCCATCCATCTATTTTCAATCCATCCATCTGTGGTTCATAAGTTCATTCATCCAAGGCAATGCAAGGCAAGTTTCCATCCATCTATCTGTCCACCTATCCATCCATCTTATCTATTTTTCATCCATCCCTCCATTCATCTATCTATTTTCCATCCATATATAGTTCATCAGATCTGTCTGTCTATCTATCTATTTTCCATCTTTTTATCTGTCCGTCTATCTGTCTGTCTGTCTGTTTATCTTATCAGTCCATGGTTCATCAGGTCATCCATCCATCCATCCATCCATCCATCATCTATCTATTTTCCATCTTTCCATCAATCCATCTGTTTATTTTTTTCTATCCATCCATCCATCCATCCATCCATTTATCTATGGTCCATCAGATCTTTCTGTCTTTCTGTCCATCTATGGTTCATCAGTTCATCCATCTCTCTATTTTTCCATCCATCCATCTATGGTCCATTAGTTTATCCATCCATCTATCTATTTTTCCATCCATCCATCTGTCCATCTTGCCATCCATTCATCCATCCATCCACCTATCTATTTTCCATTCATCCTTCTATCCATCTATCTATTTTTCCATCAATCCATCTGTCTATTTTTTTCTATCCATCCATCCATTTATTTATGGTCCATCAGATCTGTCTGTCTTTCTGTCCATCTATGGTTCATCAGTTCATCCATCTATCTATTTTTCCATCTGTCCATCTAGCCATCCATTCATCTATCCATCCACCTATCTATTTTGCATTCATCCTTCTATCCATCTATCTATTTTCCATCAATCCATCTGTTTATTTTTTTCTATCCATCCATCCATCCATCCATGTATCTATGGTCCATTAGATCTGTCTGTCTTTCTGTCCATCTATGGTTCATCAGTTCATCCATCTATCTATTTTTCCATCCATCTATCTATTTTTCCATCCATCCATCTATGGTCCATTAGTTTATCCATCCATCCATTTATTTTTCCATCCATCCATCTGTCCATCTAGCCATCCATTCATCCATCCACCTATCTATTTTCCATTCATCATTCTATCCATCTATCTATTTTCCATCAACTCATCTGTTTGTTTTTTCTATCCATCCATCCATTTATCTATGGTCCATTAGATCTGTCTGTCTTTCTGTCCATCTATGGTTCATCAGTTCATCCATCTATCTATTTTTCCATCCATCCATCTGTCCATCTAGCCAGATATTCATCCATCCACCTATCTATTTTCCATTCATCCTTCCATCCATCTATATATTTTTTCATCCATCCATCCATCCATCTATTTTTCCATTCGTCCATCTATCTATTTTTCCATCCATCCATCTATCTATGGTCCATCAGATCTATCTGTCTGTATGTCTGTCTGTCTTTCTGTCAATCTATGGTTCATCAGTTCATCAATCCATCCATCTTATCTATTTTTCCATCCATCCATCTATGGTCCATTAGTTTATCCATCCATCCATCCATTTTTCCATCCGTCCATCTATCTATTTTTTTCATCCATCCATCTATCTATGGTCCATCAGATCTATCTGTCCTTATCTACTTTTCCATCCATCCATCTGTCCATCTAGCCATGCATTCATTCATTCATCCATCCATCCATCCATCCATCCATCCATCCACCTATCTATCTATTTTTCCATTCATCCTTCCATCCATCTATATATTTTCCATCCATCCATCCTTCCATCCATCAATCCATCTATTTTTCCATTCATCCATCCATTCATCTATTTTTCCATCCATCTTTCAATTTTTTCATCCATCCATTATTTTTCTATCCATCCATTCATTCATTCATCCATCCATCTTTTTTCCATCCATACATCCATACATCCATCTATCTGTTTTTTCATCCATCCATCTATGGTTCATCAGATCTATACATCTGTCTTTCTGTCTTTCTGTCTGTCTGTCTGTCTGTCTGTCTGTTTGTTTGTTTGTCTGTCTGTCTATCATCTATCTGTCCACAGAGTTCATCGATCCATCCATCTAGCTCTTTTTCCATCCATCTGTCCATCTATCCATCCATCCATTCATCAATCTATATATCAATATATTTTCCATCTATCTATTTTCCATCTGTCCGAGTGTCCGTCCGTCTGTTTGTCTATAATCTGCTTGTCTTCCTATATACATACATACATAATGGACCAGTTCAAATTTGTCTGTATTCAGCATTTCTGCATGGATGTCAGCAATTGCAACATATGTCAGAATTTGAAATGCAGAAATCGAAATGCATGCATACTTGTTTTCCAGAGCGAATAAAATGCTCCTGAAGTTGAACTCCAACCCCCCCCCCCCCCCCCCCCACAAACACACTCATGCAGACGGGCAGGCTGAGACGTGTTGAAGCATGCTAACTCAATACGACAGCATGCTCCACGTGTGCCGCTGCAGAAGAATGCTGTTATTAAGCGCAGCACCTGCAGGCTGAATCTCTTCCCACCGCTAACCAGAAGACAAAGTAGCCAGAAAGTCCCCGAGTGGGCTGAGCAGCGAACTCTAATGTGCCGCTTTTATTCATCACGGCCTGGCGTCCACCGCCTCACCGCCGCGAGGGACAGTGAACGATTCGGACTATTCAGCCTCATTACCGAGTCCTATTAATATTTAACGGGCTGAAATTGAGAAATAACGAGGTAATTGATGGCATCAAAAACGAAAGTGCTCGAACTCTATTGTATTATTTAAATATTTGTAATAGCGTCGCAATTACAGCCGGAAAAACGCATCTAAAAATGCGATACGGTAAAATATTTAAGTCCAATAAGTCGAAATGGAAAAACAAGGTTACAGCGTTGTGGCAGAGCTTTAAATCATAGCTCTCCAAATTTAATTACAGTTATAAAAAAAGAAATCTGATTTGTTGGCTGTACTATGGAAGATTTTCTCCTGCAGAGCATAAAGCTCTTACTCAGATGAGTGTGAAATATGAATTTGCATTGAGATTTCTTAACAGGCACGCATGCAGATTATGTGCAGGGTGTTTCGTGTTACTGCTGCTCTCTCTCTCTCTCTCTTAAAGCTCCAGGTAGAGGTTGCCTGTTTATCCTGATCTGAGACCTGTCTTTACTGCTCTGCTCGTAACCTTCTTCACGAGGGAAAGCAGATCTCGGATCAGGGTTGGTTTAATAAGGCATCTAACATGAAACATCATAGAACAGAGTAGAAATGATGTCAGGAAGCGTGGGTCTCAGAGGGTGGTGGTAGTTCATGCTCAGCCAGGAGAATTATGAATATATCTTCTGCTCACTAGATGTGAAGTCTTATCGGTGCCGTGCCGTTGAACATGCTTTTCTGCCGTCACTTTTCATTATTGTCTAGTTTGCACACGTCTTCAATTGAGCGTTACCCTTTGTGTATGGTTGAGAATCTGAAACGTGTACTTATAACTGGTTGCATTTGATTTCAGATACTTAACCCGAATGACATTGCACATGTAATGCACTGCCAGGTGTGACACAGCAGAGCCTTGGCAACAAAAAAAAACAGGTTTGAGACTGTAATGAATGTAAGGAGAAAGACAGGATCGTATCAAATGATACAAAGCATAATCAGTGCATTCAGTCTACATTTCTTTTATCCGTATGTGTGATCAATAGGATCGAACCGATAACCTTGCACTACACATCACAATGCTCTCCTAGACACTGTGTTTCTCAAAAATTTCAATTTTTATGTTTTAAGTTATTTTTTAACTTAAGAGCCGTTGGTGTAGATTAGATGAAGTCGTTGTTGCCATATCATAAAAGTACAGTATGGGTTTTTAGCAGCATCTAGTGGTGAGATTGCAAATTGCAACCAACCTCAATTTCGAAACGCATTGAAAAGCTACGGTAGCTGGCACAGGGCGGCAAACATGTCGTGGTTTGAAACAACGTAGGGATGAATCTCGCTGTTTAGAGCTGTTTGTCCGTTCAGGGCTACTGTAGTATTTATATTATTATTATATTATTATATGTTATATATGTTATAACTTATGTTGTTTTTGTTACTTTTTGTTATAGGTCATATATAAAAAAACTGCATTTTCAAAAAAGATGCACACTTCTTGTATCCGGTATTTTGCCTTTTAACTCTTTCACCGCCAGCGTTTTTTTAAAAAGTTGCCAGCCAGCGCCAGCGTTTTTCATGATTTTCACCAAAGTTTAATGCCTTCCAGAAAATGTTCTTCTTTAAATAAATAAACATACATAATACAAAATGAAAGAACAGACCCTCTGCTTTCAAAAAAAAAAAAAAAAACGTTTCATCCTACCTTTAGTGGTTCTTTTGTAATCAGCTTTTGAATATGGGCATTGAGCAAAAAGCAGAGATAATTCCATTTTTGTGACAGACTTTTCATAGAGATCCCATTCAGAGCGATCTTTAAAACAGACACGGACATGCAGCCGCTTGCCATAGGGCAATACTTCCGGGTTTAAAAAGTTGCGGAAGGGCGCCACCTGGTGGATAATAGCGGTATTGCGGAAAGACGGAAAATCTCGTCATTGGCGGGGAAGCGTTTTCTCTTAATTGACGAGATATCTCGTCAATGGCGGGGAAAGAGTTAAAATTTTTGTGTTTGTAAACATACATTTTTACATTTCAAGTATTTACAACATATAGTGAGTCTTCTCCTAATGATAAAATTGCACTTTGTTTTCTTTTTTAAATATTTTAAAGAATATAGGCTAAACCATCTTTCAATTGTACTTTACATCCAGACACGGTGGTCGGAGTTCGCCCCCTAGTGGCAGTAATAAAATTTCAGTTTAATCGTAAATCCGTGTCAAGGCAAGAGCCTTTAATCTGTGTATGTATTAATACTTAAAGCGTAACTAAACCCCTGGTCAGAGGCTGACTCCACCCACTGGCAATATTTGAAAAATGCAAGAAAAGTGGGCAGATCCCTACGAAGATAGAGGGGACGAACTAAGCTTGTACCAAGTGTGTGGTGAGATCGTAACAAGGGCGTGGTGATCTTGAACCTGCTTACGTCACGAGTCATTTTTTGGACCCAACATCCAATGGGAAAATTCAACTGCAGTAGCCACCGTTCAACCTGAAGAGGGCAGCACTCAGACGTTTTTACACCATATATTGCAGTATTGAAACACTTTATATCCAAATGTCAAAAAAATTACTAAAATCAATAAACAGCACTAATAAAAGATAATCCTTACAGATCATTAACTAAAAAAAGTTGGTTTGGGGTTTAGTTACTCTTTAATAAGTTACTTATCAGTAATCACTAATTTTTAAAGGATACAAGTGTTACTGATAAAGTTAGACAAAAAAGGTTTATTAATTTTCACCTTGCACACAGTGTTTTGATTGGAACGCACTAAAAATACATCACTTCCGGTCGGGCGTGTCACATACATTCGCACAAGTTTATTTCTTTTTTTATGCATCCAAAGCTCAAATTGGATCCGAGAATTACGCCCCCGCAGATGGTCGGCACCCCACGCAACCCCATTCTGACTCTCTTTCCGGTTTATCGGCCGTCATTTCTCATGTACAGTGGAAAGGTAAAAGTAACCACGCTGATTCAGACAAAGATGACCAGCCCTGACCTATAATATAGTTATGTATATTATATTGCATTTCTGTCAACAGATCCTTCTAAAAAGTACACAGTGCACCTTTAACTGTATAGACAGTGATGTTGAGTTTTAATCTGTACTGACACCACATAGATTAGATTATAACAAGACTGACAATAACACTAGAAAAGATACAAATTATTAACATTGAGCAAAAATACAACTTTTTGGAAGCCCTGAAAGAGCCACCACAGACAAATTGCAAACAGCTGCCGGCACACCTGTAGCATTTCTCATTTTTCAACACATTTGATGGCTGGTTGACTTAGAGGGCGTAATCTGACTGAGAAAGTAGTACAAATAACATGCCGACATGAGGTCTGGAATCAGTCTTATGATAACAGCCAGTCTACAAATGATGAAATATGACCCTAGCTTCTCAACATAATATATAGAGGGCGTACGGCACTCTTAAAAGTAAAGGTGCCTAAAAGGTTCATCACAGCGGTGCCATTAATTATTGAAAATCTTCATTGTATAGAAAAATATAACAAGCTATAAACAATTCCTTTTTGTGTTTCATAAAAAATGTTTTAGGAAATATGACAGAATTCGTGAAGTTTATTTTTTCAGTGTTTCAGAAATGCGTGCATTAAAGGCGGGGTGCATGATTTAAAAAAAAAAACTCTGGAGAAAAGGGAGTCGGGCCATGTACCAAAACACACTTGTAGCCAATCAGCATTAAGGGGTGTGTCTACTTACCGACATCATTGCCTGGGTTGTGTATGTGTGGGGCGGGGCTATCAAAAGAAGGTCCAGATTCTATTGGGGTAGGGGCGTGATTGTTTAGGTGATTTCAAATGTCAGCACTGGCGTTCAGAGATCATGCACACCGCCTTTAAAGGTAGCTAAACAAGTATGAATGTGTTATATTTGTAACTGATCTCGTGTCCATTTCCAAGATGAGATTGCAAGGAAGCTACTGTAAACCAGTGCGTGTTGCTTGGCTATGGTGATCTGCGCTGGCGAAATGACACCGATGGGCGTCAAACCACCGCCAGCAAAAGAGACAGAGAAACACTAATGGACTGAATCCAGCCAGTGAATTTGCCAGTCTCCATTCTAAATAGATGGCCAATTTGTAAAATCGTCCGCCTGAACATAAGCATCTTGGGCCACTTTAATTGGTCAATTTCCCGCTTGTATTGAGTGCCTGGATTGATTT
This sequence comes from Paramisgurnus dabryanus, assembly GCF_030506205.2. Taxonomy (NCBI): domain Eukaryota; kingdom Metazoa; phylum Chordata; class Actinopteri; order Cypriniformes; family Cobitidae; genus Paramisgurnus; species Paramisgurnus dabryanus. Next base: position 7,963,244 of record NC_133359.1, read on the forward strand.
ATTGCCTTTTTAAGAGGCCGTGGGGACCCGGAGAGAACAGCTGTGCCAGACGGCGGACGCAGTTGCAGCGTTGTTGGGAAAACAACGAGCCGAGCGCAGAACATCCAATAGCAGATGGAAAGGAAATTTTGGGAGAGGTGCTATGGTTAATATATAGAGCCTAGACTTTACCAATATACCAGACTGATCTCACGAAAAGTTGTGTTGTAGTCACGCAAAATTTTATTAATTTATTTGTGTCCATGGCATGAAATTCAGCTTTTTTCATGCCTTGAGCACAAATGTCTTTTTCGTGAGACTTTTTTTTTATATCGTTTCATTTTATGTATTGTTCTCTCCTATTTTTTTCCTCTTGTTGCTTGGGGTTGGGGTTAGAATTACTTTCTGTTACATTTTTAGAGATCCTTACCCAAACCCTAACTCTTTCCCCAACTCCAAGCGAGAATAGTTTTAAAAGCGGAAGAAAAACATGTAGAAACTAATACATATAACTACATCCTAACCCAAACCCCAAATCTAACCCCAACCCCAAGCGACATTGATTTAAAAAGCTGAATTTAGTGCCATGGACACGAATAAATTAATACAATTTTGCGTGACTATAACACAACTTTCCATGAGATCATGTTATACCCATGCTACTTACAACCGGTTTTGTGGTCCAGGGTCACATATAAGTATGTGCATATTTAATTAGCAGGGGTTTCCATTTATCATCTAAGACAGATTTACCATTTTTATTCAGTATTGTGTAAAATGTCTACTTGTGTCAAATGAGATATCAACCGTCTTATGTACACAGTATGCATGCTATGTGACCCAGTCTGTGAAAACCCAGCTAAAGTAATTTTTTGTTTTCTACATAAACTCATCCTATATAATTTAAAGAACATTATAACCTTGATATCTTTAATATTGACTGAGTAAGATCATGTCAAAGATTGAAATCAATGAATGAAAATCATCATTCATAATTAGATTATGAGATGTGGATTTCACAGACAGGTTGGCAAGAGTAGAGTCTGCTGTCTGGCACAGGGCGAGAACAGGGATGGATTTCTGTGTGTGTGAACCCAACCCTGAGTATCGAAACAGAAAGAGAGAGTTGATTAGTATATTGTCAAGATGGTATGAGTCTGTAGCTGATTGCAGAAAAATATGCGAAGGCAATTTCTGTGTGATGCTTGTGAAGTGGGAAGCCAGAGGTCTTCGAGTGGCACGTCTGTCAGACTGATGGATCTCCATCAAACCTGACGTGTGACGTTCTCTCAAAAACCCTCATGAATATTCAGAGAGAAAAACTTTTTTTTTGTGATGTTTCATTAGTGACAGCCACTGCGCAAGATCACATCAGGAAAACTAACTTTCATCCGTTCATATTTCAATAAAATTTTTAATTATTAGGACGTAATGGTAACACTTTACGATGAAGTTGTATTTGTCGACGTAAGTAAATGCATAAGCTAACATGAACTAATAATGCATTACGCATTACCAAAGTTAAACGTTTTTATAAAATGTATTAGTAAATGCTAAGATTAGCATGAATCTAGATTAATAAATGCTGTAGAAGTATTGTTTATTGTTACAGTAGTTCATGTTAGCTAACATATTAAAGGGCACCTATTATGTAAAATTTACTTTTACAAGCTGTTTGGATATAATGGCATCATACACACTACAAACTTTCGGGAGTAACTCCCGCATTTAAATGCGGTTGGAACTGCATGTTCTACATGTTCGTTTCATGTCTGTACGGAACAAGACTCACTCCCGAAAATGTGATGATTGACACGGAGATAACAATAGCAACGTTCTGCCGTCTCGCGTGCTTATCACTCACAGCTTTGACTAAAATAATTTGCAATAAACCTACGTCTTGGCGTTTTGTATTGTACACATTTGTAACGGCGCATTCACACGGGGCGTAAGCGTTGACGCTTCCCATTTACTTTGAATGGGTGACGTCAAGCGTTGGCGAACTGAATTGTGGATCCATCGGCGCTGCGACACTGCCGTTGCTCGCAGCAGAAGTTGAACATTTCTCAACTTTTCAAGCGGCAACGCAAGCGTCGGCCAATCAGATTGCCTTAAGCAAATAACCTAGGCAGAGCCAGCCAATTACGTTTATGGAAGACCGGAGCATGTGCTGCGGCCCCTGTGATTGGCTGTTGGCCATGCTTCAGACAAGCCTTCCGTTAAGCGTTAACGCTTACGCCCCGTGTGAATGCGCCGTAAGGCTGCTCCACAGCGCGCTGTCTTGCAGTGTTGCCAGGTCCTCGTCTTTTTTGTACTCACATACCGTTTTGGCGCTTAACCATTTATGGCTTTTGGCTCATGAAGCGATCAAGTTTTTGGTGTTATTAAAGTGTCAAGATGCCGGTACCAATATTTTGATCTGTGAGGTAAAGCATTTGGATTTCTTTCGGTTTATTATTGGATTTTTATTTTTCGCTTTTTGTGCAAGATCTGGCAACACTGTTCAGCAAACACTCGTGCCTCTGTCATTTTCTGCACCGCACATACAGAAGACTTTTTCCCCTTCTAGGCCTCTATTTTTTCAAAAGAGAGACCTGTCATGTCCATGATGCATGCTTGAACACTTTATTAACTACTTTTTGTTCAGTTCGGTTATGTACACATCATGCAGAGTTTCAGAAAATGCGGTTGTTACTACCTGCATTTTGCGGGAGTTAATTCGGTTGCAGAATGCGGTCGTCAGTCCCGTAAATTACTGAACTGTGTTTGTACAGAACAGGAATAAGCATTAAAAGGTGAAGTGGCAAACGAATTAATATGCAGTGTGTACGGGACCATAGTGTGTTGGCAGTGTGTGAACCATAGACCGTAAAAAAAAAATGGATGTAGTGTGTGTGACGTCACTCATTGGTTTGTGAAGATCGTTTTTGAAGCTTAAAGTAGGTGTTGCCTACTGTCGCCATCTTGGCTACGCATCACGGTGAATCACTTGCGGAAAAACGAAAATGGTTAAAGAGGCGGGACATGAAGCTGAGGTGGCTGGTTGCTGAAACCATGCCCACCTAGCTCGATTCTAGTGACAGCATTGGCAGTTCACCCGTCACTCAAGTGGCCACGCCCCTTAATTATGCAGAAGTTTAAGGCTTTATATAATTTAAACGGATGGGTTACAAAAAAATTCACCCCCCTCACAGTTGTCATGAAGGGCAAAATTAGCTATATAGACCAAAAAAACATTTTGTACCAGGCTGTAAACATATTATTTTCTACTGTAAAGTTGGGCATTTTTAACATGGTGGTCTATGGGAATTGACTCCCTTTTGGAGCCAGCCTCAAGCGGCCAGTTGATGAATTGCAGTTTAAGTCACTTCCATATTGGCTTCATCAGAGAGATCGGACGGTTGCCCCTCGGTGTGAACGCAACCACCCTTTGATGAAAAAATCCACCTGCTCCTTGTTTTTTGATTCCTATTAAACCAAAGCAGCCTCAATAGACATGCTATTTTAATTTTCTTATCAATGTGAGGTCACATTAATGAAGCCCCACCCACTTACAGTCCTACATTAACGTAGTTTCCACCCTCTGCGAGTTGTACTCTAACCACTATATTTTATTGTCTCAGACTGTTTTAATCAGATCTATTTTTACTAAAAGTGCTCACTGTCTGTTTGTAAGGAAGTAAGGAGCTGTAGCTCATTTGCATTTAAAGGTACAGACATTAAAACGACGCGTTTTTGCTCCCATCCAAATAGGGTCATTTTGGACATGCTATAATAAATCTGTGGGGTATTTTAAGCTAAAACTTCACGGACACATTCTGGGCACACCTGAGATTTATAGTACATCTTGTAAAAAGGCCAAAATAGGTTCCCTTTAACTCATTTGAACAAATACAACCTTATTGTAAAGTGTTTTCGAGTGAAACAACATATATTCTAGGATGTGAAGCAGTTGGGATTTGGGAACAGAGGGTTATTTTCTTCCTCTCCCTTCTTAAACATCTTCATCGTCATTGTTAAAGCATGTGGCAAATCTTTCCCAAACATGGCTGTGAGTGGTAATTGGATGTCGCCTCTGTAACACATTAGCAAAATACCTTTATAAACGCATTCCTGCAGTTCCAAGCACGCTAATGTCCTCATTCCTCTTACGTTATGCGGTTTACATTTCATTAGAAGTCATGTCACCCAAAAAAAAAAAGAGTTCCTGACTTTTTCGCCAATGGAAGGCCATGTAAATTTATGCGGCTCTTTCGTAATTATTCATGCAGAAAGTGTAGTCTGGTGTAGCTCACAGACATTGCAGGAATACTTCAGATTATCCGTCGCATGCAGCAGCAGACGTGCCCTGGTCGCGCCGTTAACGCATTTCGGAGGAGACGCCTCCCAGGGAGAGGAGATAGCTGCGCTCTTCCTGTCTGAAGTAAAATTCTTGGAAAACTCGTGCATTTTATGGTGCAGATTATGAGTTACTGCGGGCGCTTCAACGCAGTGCTCCAGAGTTGCTGGCTCGACTCTGTTAGCAGAGCTGACGTGTTTCTGCTGAATAAGAAAAGTGATGAATTTCTACAGAATTTTTGCCCACTCCAGAAGATACAGAACTTTTTTAAGATGAAAGGGACTTGAAGATCTCTCTCTCTCTCTCTCTCTCTCTCTCTCTCTCTGGGCTGCCCGTGTAAAGCTAAGGCAACTGCATTATGTAATAAATCTCCACACCCTTCGGAAAGACTTTAATTAAAAGGTTAGTGTTCAGGACACAGACCTCATGTCGTTCTGTCTCCCACCGTACTACTCAAAGATTTACACAAGTATACCCAAAAACCAGAGACACCTTTTAAATGTCTGCCTTAGATAAACGTTCACAGAAATCGCTTAGTTCATGCTGCCCAGCTGCTACCAGATTGTCACATACACACTGGGGATGGGAATGGTTTTGGGATTTAATGATTCATGGTCAGATTCTGATCCTGGTTGCTTTATGATTCCATCAACGATTCTTTTAGTAGTTTTAAGGAAGCAATAAATGGAAATTCATTTGCTGCTAACAGAAGTCTATTGCTATATGTTAAGATAAATGCTAATTAATTATTGGTCCTAACTATATATTAAACAAAAGGCTATTACAAAACAATATTTAAAAATTCAAGTACAAAGTACAAAATTGGTAAGACCCATTCATCCATTTACATTTACAGATGGATGGATGCGTTGATGGATGGATAGATACCGTAGATACTGCAGATAGATATTGTAGATACCGCAGGTACTGTAGATGGATGGATGGATGGATGGATAGACACAATACCATAGATACCATGGATGGATGGATGGATAGATAGATAGATATTGTAGTTATCGCATATACTGTAGATGGATGGATGGATAGACACCGTAGTATACCATAGATACCATGGATTAATGGATGGATGGATAGATGGATGGATAGACACTGTAGTATACCATAGATACCATGTATGGATAGATGGATACCGTAGATGGATGGATCGATATTGTAAATACCACAGATTCCGTAGATGGATGGATAGACACCGTAGTGTATCATAGATACCATGGATGGATGAATGGATGGATAGACAGATACCATGGATGGATGGATGGATAGATAGATATTGTAGATACAGCAGATACCGTAGATGGATGAATGGATGGACATCGTAGTATACCATAGATACCATGGATGGATGAATGGATATTGTAGATACCGCAGATACTGTAGATGGATGGATGGAGGGATAGACACAATACCATAGATACCATTGATGGATGGATGGATAGATAGATATTGTAGTTATCGCAGATACTGTAGATGGATGGATGGATAGACACCGTAGTATACCATAGATACCATGGATGAATGGATGGATGGATAGATGGATGGATAGACACTGTAGTATACCATAGATACCATGGATGGATGGATGGATACCGTAGATGGATGGATCGATATTGTAGATACAACAGATTCCGTAGATGGATGGATAGACACCGTAGTATATCATAGATACCATGGATGGATGAATGGATGGATAGACAGATACCATGGATGGATGGATGGATGGATGGATGGAAAGATAGATATTCTAGATACAGCAGATACCGTAGATGGATGAATGGATGGACATCTTAGTATACCATAGATACCATGGATGAATGGATGGATGGATAGACACTGTAGTATACCATAGATACCATGGATGGATGGATGGATGGATACCGTAGATGGATGGATCGATATTGTAGATACAACAGATTCCGTAGATGGATGGATAGACACCGTAGTATACCATAGATACCGTAGATGGATGGATGAATAGACAGATAGATAGTGTAGGTAACATAGATACTAGGGATGGATGGATAGATAGATAGATACCATGGATAGATAGAAGACCGGATAGACACCGTAGTACCATAGATACCGTAGATGGATGGATGGATAGACAGATAGATAGCGTAGGTAACATAGATACTAGATATGCATGGATGGATGGATAGATAGATATTGTACATATCGCAGATTCCGTAGATGGATAGACACCATAGTATACCATGGATGGATGGATGGATAGATATATAGATAGATACCATAGCATACCGTAGACACCAAGGATGGATAGATAGATGAATATGATTTATGATGTAACAATCTTCTTTTTCTATAAAGGAGTGAAAGGCAACCATTCTATAGGTGACTCACAAATCTTTCCATCTCTTTTATTTTCTCGGAATGACAGAATGACCACATTGTCCCTTACGGTTTAAACTCCATGACGCAAGCTTAACAAAATTATAGGGTTGTTAAACTTTCATTTCTCAACCTTTAATTTGAATGTGTTTGTGTGTCTTTGACCTTGCTGATGCTCTCTGCACTGAATTGGGTCTGAACAGAGGTTTACTTCAAAGAACAGGCCAGGGACACTGGATGAACCTAGGGTGCCTATTCAAGGCCTTCCAGACACCCAATGTCCATTATAGTCAGATATATGAAGACCCATTGAAACAAGTTCGCTCACATTTTTTTTATTTATAGCAACCATTAAATGCACATACTGTACAATAATAGTGTTTGGTTAATTTCAGTTTGAACATAGCGAAAGTAAAACCACTTTAACAGATTCAATTAGTGAGTGAGCCGTTTAACTGATTTGAATCAGTAACTCATGAATCAGTTTTTGTTAATGAAACCATTTCTCAGTTCCCAAACATTAAGGGGCATTTCCCTGACAGGGCTTATTCTAAAATACTCTATTCTAAAATCAGCTTTCACTGAGATATCTTTAAAAGTATATCAGTGGCATAGTTTTGTCTCAATATGCACACCAGTAATGTTTTTTGTAAGATATGTTTGTAAAAACTACTTAAATGTCGGAGACACAGTAACACAGTCATGGTTTAGCATCGCCACCCCTCCGACCACACCGCCACCCAATCATCATCCAGTCTAAACACACCTCTTTCAGTTCCTCCAGTGGTCCTGAAGCCCTCCAAGAAATGAAACAAATGTGGTTAATTACTGCATCATGAGTCAGAAAGGAATAAATGAGGTGCATAAGTGAAGCTATTAAAAACCAAAAGTCATTAAGCTGTGAAACTGTTTGATTTCTGAAGCGCCCTCGTGAGCTGACGGCTAATCCGGACTCTACGGTGTGAGAGAGGGGAAAACCCAAAGTGTCAGCCAAGCATGTAATGTCCTTTTATTTAGCTCGCTTGAATTTGGATTTGGACTGCTGAAGAGAAACAAAGAAAAAGATTGAGCAAATGAACAAATAAAGCCAAAGTTTGAATAGACTCACGGAGCTTGATTTATAAAGTCAAGTTTTACATTAGTGTGACACATGATGACTGACATGTAAAAAAGCCAACAACTGTTCATTTTGTAATCTAAAATAGATTATACAAACACTTGAATTGTGTGCGTTTAAGGCCTCTGGTAGGAATTTATGTCTGTCTAAAAGTACAGATTATTTTACAAAGTTTATATAAAATTTTAAAAAGTATCTGTGAAAGATTTTTGCTATTAACCAGGGAGACTTCCTTGTATCCATTGTAAGCACTCACCTGTTGTAGCTTTGGATAAAAGCATCTGCTAAATCCCTAAATTTAAATGTTTTTGTAACATGTTGAAACATCGTGGTTGACAAAGATTAATCTGACCTATGTCAATTCCAAATCCCATCTCTTTATGCTATGCTATCCTATAAAAATGCAAAATGCCAATAAATATAGAAAAATATTCCAGCATACAACACCAAGAGCAGTTGAACAGCATATTTTAAAGTAGCTGCAAACATACATGCTGCAAATCTGTGTTTCTGTTCCACAACTGGAAGAGCATGGTGCTAGCAACAATGATGATGTCACGTGTTTGATTCCTGGGAATGCATGCACTAAAAAAATCCCTAATGCAAGTCACTTTGGATAAAAGCTTCTGCCATAGCCAAAAATGTAAATGTATTTGTCTGTTTCTCTTGGGCAGTTGTGGGTTTCACAGGTGCTGTTTAAATGATAGTGTCTTGTAACCTTGCCTTGCCTCTCTCAATCTGCTAACACAGTCCCCGGGGTGCACCCTGACCCCGCCAGCCCCAGACCGCCTTAGCTTATGTTCTGCAGACAGATCATCGCTTTTCTTCTCTCAGCGCTTCTGTTTGCTTTTCAAATAGCTAATCAATGAACTCTTAGATCATCACATTGACCTCTGCATAATACTGCTTGTCTCCACAGCTCTTTTAGGAGGCGATCTCTCTCTCTCCCCTCACATTTGTTTTTTTCTCTATGCTTCTCTCTCTCTATTCCCGCTCATCCCCCAGACAGCAGGGCTGCAGCTTTGTGTTGCTTATTGTTCAGCCTGGAGGAATTAATGTGCTGCGAAATTAGCATTTTATCGGACTGCAGATACAGTAAAGCAGGTAATTAGAGAGGGGGGTGCAATAGACAGCACATGGAGCTACAGACGATGCTAGTGAGAAGAGAAAGTGGTAAGGGACAAGAGAGCCAGGGACACGTGATAAAATAACAACTGACAAAGAGGCCAATGAAATGTTCGTCATTGTGGCTGATGTGTTTTGGGGTCATTAATTAATGAGATCATTTTGTGTTTTCCTTTTATGAATTGTTTGAAAAATTAGCGGGCCCAGAACAAACACCTGAGGGACACCAAAGGCATGCAGTTTACAAATAATACCATGATATACAGTACTGTGCAAAAGTCTTAGACCACCACCAACAGTCCATCCATATTTATTTTTCAATCTATTTTATTAAGATACAAACAGTAAATACATGAAATATGTACAAAAAACTAAATTTTCAGGACTAAATGTCTTCTTTAGGCAACGTCTGTGTTTAGTGTGATCTCTCTTCATCTCTTGGCACTAAACACATCTTGAGCGTTTTTGAGCAGAATAAAGTAAAAAGACTAATTTCTTAGGATTTAATTTTTTTTAGGTTTAAGAGATCCTGCAGTTTCCCTCTTATTGCTCAAGTGGAAGGCGAGTTTACCCTAAAGACACATCAGTTTACATTTTTATACAGTTTTAATACTATATACACATTTCCTGTATTTTCTGGATGTATTTTATTAAATAGACTGAGAAACAGTTATATATGATCACTATAACATTGCAAAAACAACACATTTGGTAAATATGATTTACACAACACATTTAATTGTGGTATGGTGGCCTAAGACTTTTGCACAGTACTGTATATATATATAGTTCTCATAAGTGACGCAAATTTTAGGGATTGAACGATTCTGTGTCAAATTTCAGTTGGTTATAATTTTTCGAGGAAGCACCAGATTAATCATACCCATATTACACAAATTATTTTGCTGTAATGTGTTTTATTAACAAGAAATATCATAATAACAAAACCACGAAAATGTTTGGTAGTATATATTTTAAGATATTTATAATGAAACAGAAACATATGTTTTGAAAAAAATATGTGGTTCCTGGTCTTTCTTTTGTTCAATTTAGACTGCAAGCTTACAACTCAGCTAAACATCACTTCTGTCGCTGTGGTGCTATAGATTAAACAGACGCAGGAAACACTGTCAGTCTACATTAGAATGAACATCAAATATATTTGGTTCAAATATAACAAAAATAACAAATTTTTGAATCACCACAGTTTATGTTCCAGGCATAGAGGTATTTCGCTTTCGTTTAACAACTCGTCATTTATTTTTACTTTCTGAATATCTGGTACAAAACTCCCTGCTTATCTTTCCCGAACATTGGAAGACCGATCTCCAGATTAGGTGCCAAAGCATTGATACCATCAGATTCCTCAAAGCAGATACCACAGCTTGTTTCCCCAAGCCTTTGCTTCTTGAAGTCCCTCATTTGCTCGCTGAGAAATAATGATCTCTGATAAGGATTTGCTGGCACTAGGGGACGTGGCTTTAATTCATTCTTTTTGCTTGCAAGAACCTTCTCGCATTCATGCCCGCTGGGAGTTTTCTAATAAACTTCTGCCCGCCTTCGCTGTATGAGGTTAACATCACAGCCAGGACGTCCACAGATAATGACTCTCCATATTAGAGCACGGAGAGTTGAATCTGCTCTCAGCTGCAGGGGCTGATGGGTCCAGAAGTGCCCCTGGACCTTAGATGGACCTGGCACTTGCTGACTAGCCTCTGTCCAGTCCGCTCACGTCCCCAGAGTGGGTAGAGGGAGCGTGAGGGCGGTTTGCAGTCTGTTAAGGGCACAGCGTGTCTCGCAGAGACAGATGGGCCTATCTTTCCCCAGCTCTCAGTACAGTCCACTGTAGGTCAGAAGCCAACCAAGTAGATGTCCAAGTCAGATACTGGATCAGTCTGTTGTTAAAGGTTTTTACATAAGGTAAGGATTGATCCTGGGTCAGTGGTTACCTACTTAGCAAGCACATTTATATTAGCAAGACGTCTGTAAAAGTGCTATTTTAAGCATTATATTTTTTAACAAATATCTGATTTATACTATCAGGGTGTACAGGGATTACTAAGTGTGATGTGAAACATGCCATGTGTCCTTTCTTCCATCCAGTTCATCCACTTCTGTTTTTCTTTGGACCCCCCATTTTCCTTTCAGTACGAGTTGTTATTCTGCAGTTAATCACGAGGCACGGCCCTCATTTAAATTTAAGCAGAAAACATTCATCACGTGGAGCCTCATAATAGTCTGCATTTGTATGTGCTTGGTCTAGCGTTTCATGGTCCGCAGGTAACGGGAAATAAAAGTGTTGCTGACGCCTGTCCCGTATGGGGCCTGGAGGAGCGTTTTATGGTTGGCTCTTGAAGGTCGGAGACTCTAATCCCCCCGTTCTCTCTCTCTCTCCCCCTCTGCTTTTCTAAGTAAAGACAGCGTGACTTCTGTCGCCCAGAGGATTGCATACAATAAGAACATTATCCCGGAAAGAGAACCCAAGTGACGCTTCTAGATAGACGATACCTCAGCCCATTAAAATAACATCTCATGCAAGAAGCTGAGGGTCAGTTGGGGACATTAAAGAATCGGTATACTAAGAGAAAGTTATATATTATTGTATATTATCTTCTAAACTTATGATCTTTTAAACAAGGCCACAAGGCCAGTGGGTCATCATTTTGTTGGTTATGGGTGTGGGTGAATAGTTTTTGTTTTGAACAGAAAGGGTGGCCGGCGGTAACAGCATGCTATTCATTTCAATGGAGGTGTGTGATGTGAGTGAAAGCCAGCGTGCACATTACTGAGGAGTTGTTTTGGCTTTGATGCCTGTCACCATCTGGATGTTCATGTTTATAAATGATGCTATTGTCATGGATGCCAGCCAAAAGAATCACTAAGATGAACCCGTGATACCAACCTTCAGTACTAGAAAATCTTAAATTAACTTGAACTCCATGAATACGGAGTCAGAATTGAAAATGTAAACTGGGTTTAAAAGAAAGACTTTCTTTGTTTAAAAATAAAAATGATATAACTCGTCTGGTTATTTTTGTAGGACTAAACAAGCTGCCCCCTGCTCCGGGTACAAAGAAGGCCCTGCTGGGAGATAATAATGTTAGGAGTTTCAAAAGACCTCTTTGGTAGTTTGAAGAAAATCTTGTAGTTGTCAGAATTACGCAAGCTCTCGGTCGTGGTTTTTGCGAGGGGTGTGTGAGGCAAACCCCTCGTGCCCAGCTCTTCAGAGTTGAACCGAGCCCTTTGTTTGCTTTGAGTTAGTCTGGAGCCGTGTTTGAAGACCAGGCATTGGGGGTTTAGAGGGCATGCAGTGGGAGAAGCATCTGAGGGCAGTGTAGTCAAAGGGGTTGCAGGTACTGTAAGTGTGTAAACAGTGCCCGGGGGCTACACATATTGCTTTAGTTAACAACTGGCCAGTGAAATGTTATGTTTATTTTCTGCTCTGCTGAGAGAACGGAGTCCTTAGAAAATTCAGCAAAGAGGCTGTCAGATGTGAGGCAGATGTGTCTGTGTAAAGTCCGATATAAATGTGTTTTTGGATTGTGACACAACAGAAAAATTTGATATTAACCACCAAATTTGAATGATTAAAAATGACACCAAATAAATAAAATACCTTATCAAAATCTTGGAAAACTGGCAGGATTTTCTGCACTCAAAGGCTGGGGGCGTGTCCGCTGTCAGTGCAGAAACCACACCCACTCGCAGGAAAGCTGGATTCTCTCTCAACTTTCAAATACACTCTAATGCCGCGTTCACACCAGCCGTGGTAGTGGCGTCAAGCACGAGTGATTTCAATGTTAAGTCAATGTGAAGATGCGTTGATGCGCGTCTGGAGGTCTTGCTACGCGAATGCTCGTTTAGCGCGGCGCAGTGGACGCGATTCCACATCATTCGCATGTCCAGTTCGAATTGAGCATTGCCGCGGCAAACTTTGGCGAAAAAATGCGCCGCGTTAACCAATCAGGAGCTTGCTCTAGTAGTGATGTGATTACAGGAAGCAAGCGGAGTCGCAGAAGCCCCACCCATGACACAAATTTCCGCCTGAATTTTTTGATGAATAGAATTTCACGATTGGCTTTCATGCGCAAATGAAGTGAGTAAACTGAAAATGTCCAAGCGGCAAACTAGAAGCGGTTTACATGTTAAGTTAATACAAAGACGCGATCCTGCGGCGCGGTAGGCACGTTTCACGCGAATTGAGCGTTGCCGCAGGAAGTTGAAAAATCTGAACGTCCGCGGATTTCCGTGCTGCGTTAACCAATCAGGACCTGGCTGTAGCAGTGACATGATTACAGGAAGTGGGCAGAGTCTCAGCAGAGTTGCAGAAGCCCCTCCCATGATGCAAATTTTTGCTAGAAAACACTAGATGTGTTGTCCTTAACTAGACACAAGATGTGCTATATTAAAACATTCGTTTTAAGAGTGTACTGCTACAACCTGAATGCATGCTTGCGATTCTGTTAGGGGCAGGGTCATGCTCTGGGTCTCCAGTATGTCATCAAGCCACCGTTTTAGCTTCGCCGAAATAATTCTGGACACAGAAATGTGGAAAACTGTTTGACGGTGTCCACTCCAAAATTCAGTACTATATAGTTCATAAACCGACAGTTTTAGTGGTTGGTGCTTAAATGTGGGCTACTTGTATTTTGTAATAATAATATATATCTTATATGTTTCATAACCCTTATTTTTATTTGCCTGTACTTCTCTTCTATACATTTGTTATGAAGATGCTTTAATGCAATGCAAAATTGTACAAAGTGTTAAAGAGCAACAATGGTCCGATTCACGTTTACATTTCTTTTGGTGTGTAAGTGTGTATTAGTTCATGTTAACAATATGCAAAAGATACAAACCCCAAAGTAAACAATGACAGACCCTAACCCTAACCCAAAACACAAAATACACAAAATAACGTTGCTTTTTAGCACTGAAATAGGTGCTCTTTAAAGTAATTCATTTGAATTTAATTTTACAAAGTCACACATGAAATATAAATGATTAAAATATTTTGTGTAAAACTGTTGCTCTGTAGTTGACCTGAAAGAAACTGTTAGTAAAAGACACAAATTTTACATTAATGTCCACTATAGCTCCCCTTGTGGCAACGTTGAAAATGCAACCCATACCCGCCTGTGGGACATTTCGGAAAACATAACTGCGCATGAAATTGAGCTTGGGAAACTACAGGCGTTTGAGTTTTAAGTTTGTTTTGGGCCTCAGACACACTGTATGGTTGAGGAGAACATGTTTAGTTTCACGCAAATATTTATTCTGCGCCGTGGCCCTTGACAGCAGCAAGGAAAGAGAAAGGAGAGAGATGGAGGAAACGCTCGAGAATGACTGAGCGGGCGAGTTATTCGGTACCGGATGCTGACAGGTAAAACGTGTGCCCACTGGTGGGCCGAAGCGTTGGCACAGTGATTGATTTCACACCTGTCCTTCACTTTAGACATCATGCTGAGCTCACCTCTTTCTCTCTCTCTTTTTCTGAGTGCACAGACTGTTTACATTAGAAAGAAACCTTTGCTCTGCTTTTTCTCTCTGTATAAGTTACCATTGGCACAAATGACTTCAGTTCTAAACATATTTCTTCAGTTCTGAAGTATGTATGAGTAATTTGGATACACTATGTGTTTCCGTAATGACTGCGGTTCACTGAAAGCTTTTATTAAATGGGTAAAATCGCAATGCATTGTGCACTTGAGAAACAAAGTTGCTCCATGAAATAGTTTTATCTTATGTGTCATCGAATTATTATTATTTTTTTGACAGGGACCATACAAGCAAACATAGCTACAATACAAAGCCTGTAACTAATGCGCAGCATATAGAGTTTATAGATATAGCTAATTCTCAACTCCTGTCCCTGCATTAATATTATAACATTAATTGGTTTCCCAAACAATTCCCCACCTGCCCTTGGTTTGTCAAACTTGAGGCAGGGCTATTTCAAATCACGCCATTTGTTGAGCCCAATATAAAAAAAAGACACTTCAGCTTTAATCCACCCTAGTTCATAATGATTTATTGATTTTTCTTTTTCCTGTTTACCCTCTTCATATATCAACACTGAAGACTGATTATTGTCTTTTCTACATCAGTATGTGCACTAGATCAATAGATTTAGTTATTTTGGTTTTGTGCTTGAAGTGAGTATCCATCCCCATCCCCTTTTCAAATAATTGTTTTTTTCTAGTTTCATCGACAGTGAAGGTGGAAAGATAAATTATGTTTTAATGGTACACTTCTAAAAATAAAGGTGCTTAAAGGAACATGCCGACTTTTTGGGACTTAAGCTTATTCACCGTATCCCCCAGAGTTAGATAAGTCCATACATACCCTTTTCATCTCTGTGCGTGCCATAACTCTCTCTGAAGCACCCACCGTTAGCCTAGCTTAGCACAAAGACTGGAAGTAAATGGTTTCAGCTAGCATACTTCTCCCAATAACCGTATACATACTGGGAACTATATTCTCAGAAGGCGAAGCACTGCTACTTGTGTGGAGTGATTTGCTCATGCACCTGAGTAGCCTGTGGTGAGGAGCAGAGAGTTAGCGCAAGTGTTGCGCTAATCACTCCGCCCAAGTAGCAGTGCTTCGCCTTCTGAGAATATAGTTCCCAGTATGTATATGGTTAATATAATGTGTCTCATTTGACCTTGTTATTTGTACGTGACTAAACAAATCACAACATATAAATAGGAAAATGTTGGCGTTATTTTATCACTTATTGGGAGCAGTATGCTAGCTGGAGCCATTTATGGCCAGTCTTTGTGCTAAGCTGACGATGGGTGCATCAAACAAAGTTATGGCACGCACGGAGATGAAAAAGGTATGTATGGACTTACTTGACTCTGGGGGATATGGCGAATAAGCTAAAGTCCCAAAAAGTCGTTGTGTTCCTTTAAAAGGTTCTTCACAGTGATTCCATATGAACAACATTTTTGGTTCCTCAAAAAGCATTCTTAGAAAAACCTTTTTAAAAATACAAATAACCTTTGATGAAACAGGTGAAACCTTTGGTTAGTTCGTTATGTAACCATTCAGCCAAGAAAGTTTTTTCTGTGGCATCGTGAAGCACCTTTATTTTTAAGAGTGTATGGCAACATTGTTATAGCATTGCCAAGTGTCATAAGTACAGTACAGTATCACAATACAGTGCTTCTTTGTAGTATCGCAGTTGTATATTTCATCCCAAAAACCAACCCATCTTACGCCTTATGGATTATAGCCTATACATCACACACACATACAGTACATAGACAGAATAGCGTTAAACTCCATTGATTGCATTCACCAAGCTTTTAGATTTTCTCCAGTCTCTTATCTTATTAATCTTAAAAAAGTCAAATAGAAAAGAAGGGTATTTTTGCCCTGAAGCGGTAGAAGTGGAATTTGTATTTAGTGGATTCTGGTTCCCTGATGACTTGAGTTAAATGAGCTCAGAGTCTGGCTGAATGCTCTATAATTGTGATGAGTCTTTTTACCGCCGAACAATTAAAGATGCACACGCTCTTCAGAGACCACTGTCGGACAGGGAGGACTGAGCATGTGCAGGGGACGTCCATCCAAATCCCAAATGACCCTTCCTTCTATCTGAGCAGACCAAACTGAGGATCTCAAGGTCGACACTGATCGATTTATTATCCCCTGTCAAGGCTTTGCCAGCTCCTTCATCTCGCTCTAGCACCAATTCAAGTGTAGTAGCGATTCAAGCCAGACCCTCATTGAAACTTTCAGACCACATTTGCTGGTCTAAGATCAGTTTCTTCAGATAAATGCCAGAGGCAGAAGATAAAATTGACCTGGAAGCTTGACTTCTATCTCGAGAGCGGATCAAACCTAGTGTCAGGTTTAGACGTCTGATCTATCTTATATTAGGGCTGTGCATCGGCAAAAATCTTGCGACATGGTATGTATCACGATACATTGGTTGTCATTGGTTATATAGGGATATTTTACTGTTTGGGGAATATAATATAAAGGATATCATTTTAGGAAAGCTGTCATTGAGAACACACCACCATATGCAAACCTTAGCCAAAAAATTTGTGGTGCTCTCTGTGCAAGTACTTTCATTGTTTTAAGTTCAGAGATATAAAGGTCGGGATGTGAACTCCAAACGAAACAACTGCCATCAATCTTTGTAGATATTTCATTTTTGAGAATTGCTACAGTATTGCCAAACAAACTAATCTTATATACAGTAGGGGAGAGCGGGGGCGAAATTGAAATTTTTCAGAAAAACTTAATTTTTAAAGATTATGTTTTATCATTTAATCATCTATTCTTGAGGTCATAAAAGCGTGGATAAGCTCTCTATATCTGATGCAGACAGCATATGGTGTATTTTTGAGATATTTCTAAGATGGAAGAATGCTGTGCGGCAGAAGATGGAGATATGACTATTGAATAGTGATGCACCGATACCACTTTTTTGGATTACAAGTACGAGTACAAGTACTTGCATTTCAGTACTTGCCGATACCGAGTACTTAATAAAAAAACATGATTTAAATTTACAGGTAACAGCTTTAGTCATATAATTTAACAAAAAAACAAAGGACTAGTTTTCCAGTTTGTTGTAAACTCTGCCTCTTTGGACAACACGAGGCATTAACCCCTTACACGCCGCTCAAACATAGACATTTCTCAGACCGTGGTATCGATTCCAGGTATCGGGGGACTTTTAACGAGTACGAGTACTTTAGAAAATGTGGTATCGAGGCCGATACCCGATACCAGTATCGGTATCGGTGCATCCCTACTATTGAAAGATAGATTGCTGTCGAACATCACACCTAGGTTCTTGACTGTGGAAGACAGCACCACAGTGCAACCATCTATGGGCAACTTGTAATCTGACATATTTTGTTTGGAACGATTCGGTTCAGTAATAAGTATCTCTGTCTTATTGGAGTTACGCATAAGGAAGTTATTTGCCATCCAGTCACAAATACAGTCTGTTAGCTTAGAAAACTGGTGGGTTTTGCCAGGATGTGAGAAGATGTCAAGCTGGGTATCATCTGCATAGCAGTGAAAATTTATGTTGTGTTTCCTGATAATCCTAGAGGTAACATATAAAACGAGAACGAGATAGGACCTAGAACTGATCCCTGCGGTACGCCGTATTTAACTGGGGGGTGATACGACTCTTCCTCATTTACATAAACAAAGTGATAGTGGTTGGTTAGATATGATCTAAACCAGGCTAATTCCTGACCACTGATGCTAACATAGTTTTCTAGTCTATTGAGTAAGATTGTGTGATCTATTGTGTCAAAGGCTGCACTAAGAAAATGGAGATTTAAGATTGGTCTAAAATTATTAATGTATTAATGTATTGTACTTTAAGTGTCAAGTCATTAATATTTTTTCACATTGGTCATTTGTTGGTATATGGTATGTCTCTGATAACTTATTTAAATAGGACACAAAACAAATTGATTGGTCGCTTTGCACGTCTGTCAGACGGCTCTAAGTGTTTGTCTTTCATTCTGTAAAAGCGCACAGTCAAAGGTCTGCCTCCGTTAGACTAGATCAAAGCTTATGTATGCTGCAGAGGATCTCTGCGATCCTACGACTAGAAGAAACACTGGATGCTTAATGGATGAATGGCAGAGGTAAAGAAGCATGTCTGCCCTCGAGACGAGAGGAAAGAGAGAGCGAGCGATGGAGTAATGGGTCGTTCAGGGGGTCAAGCCATGTGAATGCAAATATTTATACAAGCGATTAAGACACCCCCACGATTTCAAATAAAGAGCCTGGCTATGAAGCACATCATCTTTTGAAAGCAAGACTGACTGTGGAAACAGGAAGGGAAATTTGTGAGGAGAGCAAAGTAGAAAGAAGCCCTCACAAATGGTGACGTAAATATGAGTCAGTCATCTTTACAATACGGAGATTATAGCAGCGGCTCTTTTTCGGGATGCGAATCTCATCCTTTTTTTTATAGACTTTTATCCCCACAGCCAACAAACCCAGGAAATTTCACACTGTCACAGCCATTTATTGAGAGGGTCAGATTTTTTAATCTCGCAAGCGATGGTCTGGATTATAATATTGGGATGATGTTTCAGTTTTAAATCAGTAAAAATAATATTGGTCTATATGTAGCACAATTGGTAGAGCATTGCATTTGATCCCAGGCATGACCACATACTGATAACATTTTATACCTTGAATGCTTTTCGGATTAAACCATCTCCCAAATGCGTGATTGTAAATGTTAATGTAGGAATGCTATGGTTTATAAATAGTCAATGAAGGTACATAAGACTGTTGGCGTAATAAGGCAATGCAGTGTGAAGTTACCTCAAACGGCACCCATTCATTGTAGCCTTCTCAAAATGAAACGGCAAGCGCTGTTCTGACTTATTGTATGTTTAAACATACTGTAATACATGACTTGTTGATTTAGGATGAACTCCTCATGAATCTTTTCATCCCGGTTAATGACGTTTTCCAGAGACTGAAGATCTTTCGTGTTGTCAAATTGATTTGATGACAGATTCGCCTTCTAACCCTTTTTGGTTATTCTACACGAAAATCCATTGTGACCACAGACCCCACAATTTAAATAATTACGCACGATTTACATTCAAAGATTTTCTGAGAAAACGCTTCACTTGACTGTTTCTGAGAATGGCTAAATCACATGAGGGATGCTGCTTGGTGTAATGCAAGACTGTCATGGACTACACTCACATCACACACACGCCGCTGAAATCAATTTAAGGTAGTTGACATGAAAAACACCATGTTAAAAATACAAAATAAGCCAACACAAGCACCTACAATACATAAGCAACTGCGTATCATCAAGACTAACTAAAATATTGGGTATAACAAGATTGAGCACTCTTATTACTATGAATACGGGACATTGCAACCCTCAATATGGCCGCGCTGGTGATGGAAGTCCCGCCTTCCAGTTAAAAGAACCCATCATTAATCGACAAAGACTGATACGCTATTCATGAATATCAGTCATGTGACCTTTTTAC
Organism: Paramisgurnus dabryanus; assembly: GCF_030506205.2. NCBI lineage: Eukaryota > Metazoa > Chordata > Actinopteri > Cypriniformes > Cobitidae > Paramisgurnus > Paramisgurnus dabryanus. Next base: position 7,983,183 of record NC_133359.1, read on the forward strand.
TGCCGCCATTTTGAGTACCTCCAGAGTACCAGTAGGCTACTGACAAGCATTAGCTAGCTTGCTACGATTTACGGATTTCCTATCTTTTACTGTCTATGTTTCGTACAGATACTATAAATGGCTACGAAAGACAACATTTCGCACCTCGATTGTCATGAAAAGAAACGCTACTTTCAAAAAATATCATTGTTAGGGTGTGATCCCTACTCGATCCCTGATGCGTTCTTCCAGCCGCTGTCCGCTGCTACCGAACTACCACTATTTTTACAACACTACAAAGGTGTGACACAACATGATACTTTGCTCGAAGGATCACCTGGATCTCTACACATGAATGCGAGCATTGAGAACATTGTTTGTGTACACAGAGTTTACTAAAAAGAAAGATTTTGAACAACTGACTTTGGATGTTTTGGTGTCTTTGCCAGACATAAAGAATCGATCTCTGAATGCGAATGAATAAATCTTATATGAGGCTCCTTTTTCAACTAGAAGGTCAATATTGTTTTTCACTTGCGACAAAACGATGAATTTTCTGTGCATTTATATGGAGTTATGCCTTAGGAGCTATCCGTCTTTACTCTCCTCCCTCCTTACGCCGCATTCGGAGATCGATACATCTTGACTGGCAAGATGGCGGCGAGCGGATACCAAAACAGCCAAAGTTAGTTGTTCAAAACCTTTCTTTTTAGTTAACTCTGTTCACAAACAATGTTCTCAATGCTTGAGTTCATGTGTAGAGACCCATGTGGTACTTCAATCAAGGTATCATGGTGTGTCGAGCCATCTTAGTGTTGTAAAAACTGGCATAGCTTCTAGTTCTTCTGCGACCACTTCAGGTACTCAAAATGGCGGAAGACAAGATTAAGATGTGAGTGACGTCAGCTGATATTCAAGAATACAGAGTCACATGAGGCGTGATCTGTGTGCATACGCAATCAGTGTTGGGGAAGTTACTTTAAAAAAGTAGTGTTTGCTCGTTACTCGTTACTTTTTAAAAAAGTAATCCATTACTTTACTTAGTTACCGCCTTTGGAAAGTAACTTTTTACGTTACTCGTTACTTTTACGTTACTTTTATGTTGCCTGTATTTTGAAAATATTTTGGAAACACACACAAACACACGAACACATACACACAATACCCTGTTACTCAGGCATTTGATCTTGACATTGTTAAAATCTTGTCCTTTTTACATGTTTTAACACTCTACATTTAACTTAAAATATTTAATTGTGTACAAGAAAACAGCTCTTATTAATGAATTATTAGTAGCATGTTGTAGTGTCTCGGGAGATTGTGCTCATTGTTAAATAGCTTTGTGGCTATACTGCACTAGAGCGGCAGTTTAAAATATAAACCCAGAATTCAGCGAACGTCAAGAACAAGAAAAAAACAATAAGGCCAAGACGCGGGATTTAAATTACGTTACACGGACCATGTATAAATTTCAATGTTTCTGGACAGAAATAACAACTTTGTCTGGTATTAAAAAGCTGCACATTGGAGTGCTGGCTGCTCCCCGCGGTGCTGAAGACGCGTGATGGCACATATACACAGATATCTACGTGCAATCTATTGGAAAGTGGAGGAGTCATTAGTTGGGTTAGTAAAATAACGAAATTACAGCTTTTGTAAAGAGATATATTTTTTTAAGTTTAAAAGTGCAGAACTCTTCTCAAGGGGAAGAAAGCTATACTTTTCCCCTTACGTGCAACCTATCGGAAAGCCCAGATGAGTTAGTTGGGTTAATAAAATAATTAAATTATAGATTTAAGTGAAAAAAAGGGTTTGTAAATAAAGTAAAGTGGAAGTAATAAAGTAAAATAACGAATAATAATGATATAATAACGAATAATAGTTTCCAATAGGTTGCACGTAAATATCTGTGCTGCCCTCCGTCCGAGCGCGTCTTCAGCACCGCGGCCAGCACTCCAATGCGCAGCTTATTAATACCAAACAAAGTGAACAAGTTGGTATTTCTGTGCAGAAACATTGAAATTTAAACATGGTCTGTGTAACATTATGTAAATTCCGCGTCTCTGTCTGATTGTTGTTTCAGTTTTCTTGTTCTTGACGTTCGCTGAATTCTGGGTTTATATTTTAAACTGCCGCTTCAGTGCAGTATAGCCACAGAGCTATTTAACAAGCACGATCTTCCGAGATACTATGCTAAGATACAATTAATACAAAACGAAATTCACTTCAAACGGAGTGGGTAGACATGATTTTGACCACTTTATTAAGTTTGTATTCGTAGAAACCTTTCCCTAAAGTGAATTTCGTTTTGTATTAATTGTATCTTAATTTCAATCAATGTTTTATCAACCAATTGCTTGAATTTAATAAATAAGAAATAAATAAAAGAAAACGATTTAGTTTTATATTTATGTTTAAAAAAATATATTTCATTCAAACATAAATATGAAGCTGAATTGTTTTCTTTAATTTATTTCTTATTAAAATATGGCAATTGGTTGATAAAACATTGATTAAAATTAAGATGCCTCCATCCCTCAAAAGTTAGCGTCAGCTGCTTCTTGCTTGCCATGATTTCTTTCCAGACTGATACGAGCCTCTGTCATGTGTGTGGACCTTGTGACTATTGCGCAAACGCGCAGATGGCAGTGTCGCTGTCAGATCTAACCAAAAGTAACGTTGCGCTGAATTGGAAAATGAACTACGTTACTTTACCAAATTTTCAGTAGTAACGCGTTACACTACTTTTTTCTCAAAAAAGTAGTTACGTTACTGTAACGCGTTACTTTGTAACGCGTTACACACAACACTGTACGCAATACCTGAAATAACCCAGAAAAAGGTGTTTTGGGGCAATTTGAGCTTAAGAAACTAAAGTTATGGTACAGTTGACATCAAGTTTTATTGTTGGTCAGAAATATGTTGTTTAATTTGATTGTAGCTAACGATTTTAGAGTTATCTGTCTTTCCCCATTCGAGTCGATAAGACTTTAGTCTTGCATGACTAAAAGGCATTGCAAATATGGTCGCCTAGTGGCATGACTTCCCTTAAGGTACTTTGCATTAAACCACAACATTCTAGCAACCACAGAGCAACATCCTGACAACCAACAACAACACAGCATGTTTTTGGGCAAGCAACAACTGATGAATATATTTGTATTGAACAGATTGAGTCTTTCAGTTTTGAGTGAATGAAAGGTGGATAGGAATATTTTAGACTTTGACAGATTTGTTTTTAACAAGACCCTGATAGCCAGTGATTAAGGTTACGACTCTGATTATCTTTTTACTCTTTGTCTCGCTCTATAGGGTGGCAGGGAAACGGCTGCCAGATGATGATATAATGATAATGAACATACAATGAAAGGCAGGGAGCCAGAGAGAGGCAGGAGAATGTTTGCTTTTATTTAACTGATAACCCATGGACACAGTTTGCTTTGAAAGATGTTCAACAATTACATAAACTGTAGCTGATTAGTTAATGGCTGTCATTTCATGGACTGAGCATCTGGTCTCTCTCTCTCTCTCTCTCTCTCTCTCTCTCTCTCTCTCTCTCTCTCTCTCTCTCTCACACACACACACACACACGATTGTGTGCAGTATGTTGCTTTGCAACCATCCATCTGCAAATTATAGCATTCATCTCTTGCTCGAATACAGATAGCTTCAACAAGCTTGTGAAATCTCTGTTTGGATGTTGGCTTCGTGCCTCTGCCCTTTCTATCCAGAAAAGATTACATCCTCAATGAAAAATGCTTCCCTAGACTGGAGTATCAGTGGCGAGTGATATTCGTGGGAGAGTTTATGCAAACATGGTTATCACTAGAAAGTCTTACATTTTTGGTTTGTGGTTTTCCAGGAGATCGGTGGGTCTCAAATGATTTTGTTTCAGAACCCTGATTTTACATTGGACATTAAAGCGATACTCCAGCCAAATATCAAAATTACCTCATGATTTACTCACCCTCAAGCCATCCGAGATACATATGTCCATTACCTTTCAGACGAACACATTTGGAGTTATTTTAATAAATGTCTTTGCTCTTCCAAGCGTATAATAGTTGAAAACGGGGATCAGGGAACACCTTCTCACTTTAAACCCAAAAAAGTGCATTTATCCTTCACAGAGGTAATCCACACGGCTCCAATGGGTTAATAAAGGTCTTAAAGGAAATATATCCATATTTCAAACTTTATAAACTATAATAACTAGCTTCTGGAAATAGTGCCATCTTAAACTCACGCGATTCACGCAAGAGTTTGGCGTAAAGAGCGTTAGTTATCATGGGTACGTTGCGCAGTAACACCTGTGAATCGTGTTAGTCCAAGATGGCGTCTTTACTGAAAACTTAGTTATTATAGTTTTAAAAGTTTAAAATATGGATATTTTTCTTACAAAATCGCATCGATTCCACACAGAAGACCTTTGTTAACCCCTCGGAGCCGTGTGGACTACTTCTATGAAGCATAGATACACTCTTTTGGGCTTCAAAGTCAGAAGTTGTTTCCTGATCCCTGTTTTGTAGCGTGTGTCTGTCTAAAACATGATGGACATATGTATCTCGGAGAGGTTAAGTAAATCATGGGGTGATTTTGATATTTGGTTTTAAGTTATGACCAATCACTGTCCTTCGATATACTGCTGTAGATTACCAGTATTAGTTTCTTTTTCCAAGTGTACTCCTACTCAAGTAAAAATGAAGGGAGAAGTTGGGAAAATGGGATATTAAGTGAGTATGAAGAAGCGTCAGACCTCATCAGCTGAGTTTTAGACTGCGTAACATTAATACATGGTAATTAGGAGCTGCTGAAGTGGTTGTAGTAGCTTTTGATTGGGGAGATGGGAAGGATCTGGCAGGATATGAACGTTGAAAGTGAAACCTTTTTCGGGAAGCGTTTGGAATATCTGCTGTCAGGGAATGTTAGATCTTCTCCTGCTCGAAGGTTGGCGGTGGTCACTAGGGAGAAGCAGACCAAACAGAGCTAAGCTTTCAGACTTTCAGATAGATCTGAAGTAACCTGCCGGATACAGAAAATGTACTGTTTGTGCTTTTGGTTTTCCGGAAAAATCTGCAGGACACGTAAAATGCATCATACCAAAGGTACTGCCTGGATATAACAAGATTGAGCATTCCTATTACTATGAATAGGGGACAATGCAACGCTTAATATGGCTGCTTTTGTGACGCAAGTCCCACCTTCCAATTAAAACAACCGGTAACACTTTACTTAAAGGGGGGTTCATAAGACTGACATGACACGTGCTATGAACATAAAGGAGATTTTATACACGTTTATAACAACTGTCATTAAGTGTCATTCGTTTAATTATGTCATGTTTAATGCAAAGATGACATTGTTTGAGATGTCTTTTTTATGACAACTTGATATTACCAAGACAACATAACTGACCACTTTTTACCAGTGATACAAATTGAATTTGTCATTAAAATATAATTAAGTGTTAATAATCTGTCATATAGTTTTATAACAGCGTCATGAATATTTTTCTTGACCTCAACTACAGCGGTACATATATAATTTGTCATTAAGTGTTAATACCCTGTCAAATAGTTTATAGCAACATCATAAATATTCTATGGACATTTAAAATGAAATTTAATGACAGTTTAAAGGCGGAGTCCACGATGTTTGAAAAACGGTTTGGAAAAGGAGACGGGCCGACTACCAAAACACACTTATAGCCAATCAAATCAAATCAAATGCCGGGTTGCGTATGTGTGGGGCGGGTCTATCAACAGAAGGTCCAGATTCTATTGGGGTAGGGGGGTGTTTGTTTAGGTGATTTCAAATATCAACATTGGCTTTCAAACATCATGGACTCCGCCTTTAATGTAATGTTAACCCATAAAGCTAGGTAGTTTCTTAAGTTTGATAATATTCTGCTATCTCATGTTTATGACAGATTTTTGACAAGTTATGGTGTATTGGTTTATGTCAAGTAAGGGATAATGTAGAGGCAGCCGGTAGTTATCGGGAAATAAGCCCCGACAGTGTGATCAGGACCCGACGCGAAGCGGAGGGTCTTGTATCACACTGAAGGGGCTTATTTCCCGATAACTACCGGCTGACTCTACATTATCCCGCTTATTACACGGCTACTTGTCACATAAGAAAAAAAACTGGACATGAATATGAATTTGAAACATTTTATTGGCATATTTGTTTTAAATTAACATTTTTTATCCTTCCGCGAAACTTTGCACAGATGCATAAAATGATCGTAATACCTTATTAAGATCCTCTGCTTCATACTTGTCTGTCTCCATTTTTTCTCTTTAAGCCAGTCTTTGAGAAGTTTTAATGCCCATTCTGTATTTTTGTGTGTGTTGGCTTCGTAGCTGTCATGCTCTATTTTGTCAAGTTCAGTCTCAGTAAGCTCTCTGTCTTGTCGTGGTTGTCCAGTGTTTGTCATAAGATGGCGCCAAACAAACAGTAATCTTTATTGGCGCGGAGCGATCTTACTCGTAAAAGTAGTACCGGCTATGCGTTATTATTTTGGAGCGGTTATTATTCGAAAAGAACGAACCTGCAAATGTCTCAACTGACCAATCAGAATCAAGCATTCCAGAGAGCCGTGTAATAAGTTGTAATAAAAAATACTTTTAAACAATGTCATCTTTGCATAAAAATGACATAATTGAACAAATGATACTTAATGACACTTGTCATAAATGTGCATTAAATCTCCGTCATGTTCATGACACATGTCGTGTCATGATTATGAAGGTGTTATGTCAGTCTTATGAACAAACAAAATAAATGAATAAAATATAAATGTAAGTGTGCATAAAATAATGATAACAAACAAAACCTAATTGCAAATAAATGGTCACAACAAGTGCTGTTTACAATACAAAAGCAAACCAAAGAAAACTTTTACAGTACTAAAAAATAATACAAAGTTCATTTTAGGGTGAACTGTTCCTTTTAAGTGCAGATAGTTATTCAAATTGTGAAAACTTTTTACGGAAGTAAAAAGGACTTTTTACCTACACTGTAAAAAATTTGCTGTAATAATGCAGATGGTTGCCAGTAACTTACTGTAGAAAATAAAGACTGAAAATGTTTCATGTTCATTTAACTGTGAACAAACTGTTGGTAGTAAATAACATAAATGTAAAATATACAGTAAGTTACTGGCAGCTAGTTGCCAGTAATACCAGGTAATACTGTAATTTCTACAGAATTTTTTTACAGTGTATACATTCACAAAAAATAAACATGAAAACTTAATATGTAAAAAAAATGTTATCTGTCATTTTATTTGTCAACACGTGCACTGGTTGGTTAATCTAAATGGATCGCCATACAGTGTTGTACTGTACTGCATGTGTGTTACCCACATGCTGTACAAACACTGCCCTCATCACGCCCAATCACAACAGCCAGATCCCCCTCAGCTCATCTCAAGCTGTGCTTTGGGAGTATTGCGGGATAATGACCATCTCCGTGTCGTTCCATGAATCTTATTTATTGAGCATAAAGTGCTGTTTCAGACTGCAGTTTATGGTCTCCATTTAGATCTCATATATTTTTATGTGTAGCTGGCACCGAGATATTCCCTCTGGTGTCATTTAAAAAGCACTTTAGGACAGTGTAGCCAAGTCAATATGAACAAATCTCATGATTTAGAGCTTTTGAAGGGAACTCATTTCGAACGGACGGTTTGCGTCCGCGCTGGGCCTGGGGTGCTGGCGAACTTCGCTCTAATATAGAACCCTCTGCCTTTGTTTTTTGCTGGACTATACTTTTTAAATTTTTGTTTTAGCTGTGGGAAGTTGCTTATGTTGACATCAGCACGGTCAAGCACATTGTCGATTAGGGACCTTTGACGAAGATGCGAAAGGTTGCGTCCACATTGCAAGTTATCCTGGCTACCTGCTTAGATGGAAAGAGAGTATATTAACGCAAGTTAAGCGATCAGTCATATTTTGATTTATTTTTTATGTGCAGGACAAAGGTTGTTGGTTCGATTCCCAAGCAACACACATACTGATACAGTGTGTACCTTGTAATGCACTAAACGTTGCTTTGGATAAAAGGGTCTGCCAAATGCATAAATGTAAATGACTAGAAATTATTTTATTTCACAGACAAACTTAAGTAAATGATACATAATTCAAAACGGAATCTATAAAAGGTTTGGTGCACAGGGTTCCAATGGGTCCTTGAAATCCTTGAAAGTTTGTGAATCTGGGGGAAATAATTCAAGGCCCTGAGAAGTTTTTAAACATATACAGGTACATACGTAGATACAGGTCATTGAAAGTGCTTGAATCTATTTTATGCAAGAAGTTTTCTGGAAACAAAAATCCATATTATTCCATGTGTAGTGTAGGATATCATAAAAATTCTAGCCTTTTTAGCACACATGCTAAACTGTTCGCTTAAAATGCTTATATCTTCTGTATGCGAATGTTGATTCATACAAAAATGCTTTTTTGCATAGTTGTGTTTAACACATGAAAACGTCTCGGGTTACGTATGTAACTGTTGTTCCCTGAGAAGGGAACGAGACGCTGTGTCTCCCTCGCCATACTTCCTGCGTCCCTGTAACGCCGTCTCTGGCAATATTTCAGATAGCGAAATACTTCCTGGCTCCCGCGTCACCCTGTCTTTGTCGTTAAGCCTCACCATTGGTTGAATTTGATATACACATTCAGACGCACTTACCCCTGGAGGCGTCCCCAAAGTGTCACTGCAGTGACGCAGCGCGAGTTCCCTCAAAAGGGAACTGTAACAATATATCTTGAAAGGTAACACGATGTAACCTTGTTCTCACTTGAAATGTGTGCCCACAATTTGAGGGTTTTGGACCTGGAAAGTCCTTGAAAGGTCCTTAAATTTGAAGGTAACTAAGGTGTGGGAACCCTGTCCCTGGGAATCAAACCCATGACCTTTCGGAATGCAAATGCAAAAATTAAGCTATATAAACATCAAGAAAATACTTCCAGTTATATGTAAATTATGCAATCGGGGTTGTCAGATAAATGACTCTGGTCCATCTCTGGTCCCCGTGCAAATTTTTCCCATGTGCCATGAATACAAGCAACAACCCTCGACATCAGTACTGTCCAGTCAGACATGGCTGACTAAGACTCACAACACGCTAGAGCTGTGCACACTGTAGGACGGTTCTTCATTGCTCCCATAACAATAGGTTTTTATGTGTGTGTGCATGAAGTTGGCACACTATGGCAGCCAAAGCTTTTCATTATGAAGAGGCTGTCTTTGCTTTCTGGAGAGAAAGAGAGTGGGCCAAAACAGAGAGACTGTGTGATGGAGAGATACCTGGCCTGCATGCCGACTACACTTCCCGCATCCCATCCTTCACAGGCCCTCTAGACAACACAGAGAGAGAGAGAGAGTTGCGGCCAAATCCTTAACACCCCTTCACCATCCCTGCATCTTCTCCCAAGTCAAACACAATCCCCGCCTCCCTCTGCCTTCGAATCCCAGCACATATCCCCGTCCCCCCACCTCATACGGTTGGCGGTGATGTTTGGATGTGGTTTGTTTGCCTCTGTATTTTTTTTACACAGTAGTGCTCCACTGACCCAGTTAGTCTTAATCCCCTCGATGTGACTTTAATAGACTACAGGGGCCGAGGTGGGGGGTGAATACGTGTGCGCTGGATGGGGAGAGGCTTCAGATGATAAATATTGGGAGGGGAGGAGAGAAGGAGAGATTTCCTGCTACCGCTGTGTTGCGGGCAGTAAATTAATTTGATGCTGTTATGTAACTGTAATCATCATCCAATCATATAACCACAACAGTTGCTTTGTAAAGATAGAAAATAGAGGGACACAGGAGTGGATGGAGACAAAGAAAGAGACAGAGAGATTGCTAGAAAAGTGTATAGTTAATAAAACTAAATAAAAATTGAATTCAAGTAAAACATCATGATATGCTTGGATGTTAAATAAAAAAGAACAGCACTCAACTCATACAGTATCTGCATATATGTTCCTTTCATCATGCATTGCTCCTTCAGAACCAGACTGCGGAGAAAACTGTAATCGGGATCTTTCGGTGAATGCTAGCAAAGCTCTGGGGTTCGCCGTGAACCGTTCAGCAGTCCATTTAACATTTACAAAGCTCAGTCCTTATAAAAGAACCTGCAAAACTGACCTTAGATCACCCTGATGCAATGCCGCTAAATACCCTGATATGGTTCTTTTTATAAGGTGTATTTTTTACAAAGACACCGCTGTCAATATTTTGCGTCGGCTTGGCTTTAAGCTCTTACTTTTAAGCAGCGGGTGAGAGTTGATATTGTATGATTACTCGTGATGTTCTCTTCAGAGCTGCTTGGTTTTGAAGGAGCAGAAAAATATCTTTCCCAGGCTGCTCGGCTAAATCATCTTTACTTCTCATATTCACTCAGAGCTGAAGCTCAGCCAGTTGGGTTGTCACAAGAGAGAGAAGCTCAACTCTAATCTTTCATCTTCTCACTAGACTACAGCAAGCATTCGGAAAAAATGGAAACCTGCAGGAGATCGTTGCCTTCATTCGGGCCCACACCCAAGTAAAGCTCTCTGATCCTCAAACTCTTCACAACTGCACTCTTAAAAATAAAGGTTTTGTGTCAGGCTATATGGTTTCATAAAGAAAAGAAAGAGATTGTTCTTTTGGTATCCAGAAATGGTTCTTCTATGGTATCTTCTGTAGCACCCACATTTTTAAGAGTAAAGTTATGTATTTCTGTAAAGCCAATTAAATATGTGGGGTCTTTGTTAGTTAAAGGGACACCCCACTTTTTTTGAAAATATGCTCATTTTCCAGCTCCTCTAGAGTTAAACACTTGTAGGGCCCTATAAAATCCGTTTTATTTTTTCCCAAATTCCGTTTTATTTTTTCCCAAATTCCGTTTTCTCCGTTTTAATTTTTGCAAATTGCGTTTTATCCGTTTTAATTTTTGGCAATTATATTTGTTACCCTTTACTGTTATTTTAGTCATAAAAAGAGTGTGCCTTTAATGTTAATGATTAAATGTAAATGATTTTGGGAAAAACTGGATAACAGGATTACTTAATGACTATAAAAGATGCATTTACACACGCACATACACACGCTCACTCGCGCGCGCGCACACACACAACTCAATTCAATGCATTGTTTAGTGTTGTTGCAGGAGGCTACAACAAGGTGTCAAAGCAGTGGTGCCTTCAGAAGTGCCTTAAACACATCGGTCCAGCGGAACGCGATCCATATTTTATACACGATCGCTTGAAATGCATACAACTTTACAAACATACACAAGATTACTGATATGACTTAGGACAGCATGAGCGTGCAGCTCTTTGCACGTGCGAGCGAAAGAGAGACAGAGAGTCGCGCCATGATGCAGATGATTATATTTTAAATGCGAGGGATAGTTTGTTTGCCTCAGCTCGCTTGAAATGCATAAAACTGAACAAATACATGAGGATTTGTGTTCGGACTTCGGACAGATGCGTGAGCACGTGTGAGATGTGCAGTAAGACAGACGTGGATGAGAGAGTGCATGTATCTTTGCGCTCACCGTGAATGGAGTGTAGACATAACTTACAAAATAACAGGTCTCCGGTCACATAAAAGTCATGTGAGACCTGCCCGGAACTGAGTGCTTAGCGTCGAATTTCTTAATTTTTTCGCTGACGAAAGCAGAGTCGTGGAGAGCCGCTTTGCCATGGTTTCAGTGTTTTGGAGGAGATCTGAAAAGACGGGAGGGTGTGTCGCCCAGATTTACTTCCCCCGGTCTGCATTTCCCCAGACATACGTTCGTCTCCCACACAAAAACATAATTTTTTTCAATATATGTAAAATTCCGCGAAATTCCGCATTAATACTAGATTCCGTGTTAATTAGCCAATTCCGCGATTCCGTGATCGCGGAATTTATAGGGCCCTACACTTGATTTTTACAGTTTTGCAATCCATTCAGATGATCTCTGGGTCTGGCGCTAGTACTTTTAGCATAGCTTAGCACACTACATTCAATCTGATTAGACCATTAGCATCGCGCTAAAAATAACCAAATAGTTTAAATATTTTTCCTATGTAAAACTCGACTGTTCTGTAGTTACATCGTGTACTTGGACCAACAGTTAATTAAAAGTTGTGATTTTCTAGGCAACTAGAAACTAAGTTACTAAGTTACCTTGGTTACTTTCAGTGGTAGGGGACTATTTTCGGGCAGTCCGTAATATCACTACGCCTGGTGCAGCCATGTTACAGCAGCAAAGTCCTTGATTATTACGGCAGAATGAGAGTATAGTTCCTAACCATATCTGCCTAGAAAATCACAACTTTTAATTTTCTGTCGGTCTTAGTACACGTTTTAACTACAGAAGAGTCAAGTTTTAAATAGGAAAAATATTGAAACTCTTTGGTTATTTTTTTGCGCGATGTTAATGGTCTAATGAGTTTCAATGGATTATGCTAAGCTATGCTAAAAGTGCTAGCGCCAGACCCGGAGATCAGCTGAATGAATTCCAAAACGGTAAAAAAAATGAGCCTATTTTCAAAAGAGTGGAATGTCCCTTTAAAGGATTAACCCACTTTCTTAAAAAAATGCCAGCGCAACCTCAATTAATGCATCATCATGTAGAAAGGTCATGCATGACGTATGCGAAACCACCGCCCCTGTGTTTACAAGTGTGGAGAAAGAGGACTATTCCGACCGTTTTTCTTCAATTCAATTTTATTTATGTAGCGTTTTCAAAATTGTTTCAAAACAGCTTTACATTAATAAATGCAGGAGAAAACCTACCCTATCTCACGTCATGTTATAGTTACAAAATATTTGATTAATTTATTTGTGTTATGTACACAATTTTCGTGTCTGTGGCAGGACTTTCTTTATTGTGTCATTTTATATTTTTTCATAGTTTTTCCTATTTTTAAAACATTGTCGCTTGGGCTAAGGTTAGATTCTGAGTTTGCGTTAGGATGTAATTTTATGCATTGGTTTTAGGGCTGTCACTTTTTATTCGATATTCGAATATGCATTCGAACGTGACGTGAAATATCCGTATTCGAACTATAAATAAACCATCCGGTTTTTTAAATGCCATGTGTAGGACATTTTTACAGTAACACCTCGTAATAGGAAGGAGGCTGAGAGTGAGACCGACGACGCAACTGTGCGCAAGAGAGGAAATCAAATGGGACCAAAATGAACCTCATGTGCATGTCAAGATAGAATTATAGTTTGTATATAAAATGACATATTGTTTATAGTGTTAAATATTATAGCAGAATAAAAAGCTTGTGTTAATACATTGGCATTATGAAATTAGCATGTATGAAGACGCAATGTAAACTTTATATTAAACAACAACAGCATTTGTCTTGTAAACGGATTTGAAATGAGCATGTGCTGACTATTGCGCCTCACATTGACGACAAGTGAGATCTGCTTAAAGCGGTAAGTTTAATTTCATCTCAAGTATCAAAGGGTTTGTGCTCTCTATCATTGAAAACGGGCAAGCAAACAGCACGCGCAGGGTTAATGTACTTGTCAATGACGGCTCACAAACGCGCGGGTATGTGTGCTTGTTGTCAATGACAGTTCTGGTCACAAACACGCTCAAGCGCGGGATATGTGTGCTTGTCAATGACGGGCATTAAATCCACGGAATTCCGCGGAGTTTTCTGCCGAAATCTGCGGGCGCGAATTCCGTTTGCGTCTGCGTATATACTCCTACTGCTATTTAAGTTGTCACGTTATTGTTTGTAACTGTTCTGAATCATTTTTTTATATAAGTTTGTTATTCATAAGTTGATAACCTGCTCTTTCAAACATTAAGTAAAAAAGTAATCCAGACAACCCTGTTTATGACTGTCACTGTTAATAATTTTGTGATTGAACCTCCATTACGGTGGGTTTTTGATGCGCGTGGGGGGGGCTAGATATTCGAATATATTCGGATACATTGCATGATATTCGAAATCCGTTCGAATTTGATTTTTCTCAAAAGTGACAGCCCTAATTGGTTTCTACATGTTTTTCTTCTGCTTTTAAAACTATTCTCGATTGGAGTTGGGGTTAGAGTTGAGGTTTGGGTTAGGATGTCGCAGAAAGTGATTCTAACCCCAACCCCAAGCGACAAAGTTAAAAAAATAGAAAAAATATAAAATGATTCGGATAAAGAAAGTCTTGCCACAGACACGAAAAACCTGTTTATAGAAATTCGTGCTGAGTCACACGAAAAAGACATTGGTGCTCCAGGTCAGACATCACGTTGCAGGAAGGCCAGTAGATTGCCAAAAATGACAATCGTTTTTCTAGATAAGACGCTTATGCCTCGTTTGGGCTCATATAGAGCCCTTTGAAACTGCATTGAAACTGTAAACTGTTGGGGTCCAATAAAGTCCATTAAAATGAGAAAAATTCTGGAATGTTAGGGTTAGGGTTAGAGTAATCCTTTAAAGTCCATCAATAGTGCCCATTATTGCTATCCATGTAGGACTGAGGGCAACATTTAAACAAGCTCTTCATGTCTTTAATGTACAGTATCTTGTACACAATTTTAAGGCTTCAAAGACAAACAAATTCAATAATTCCTTGAGCTTGTAAGAACCAGCACATCTCACAAGCCCGCATCACATCCCTCATTAGCCCCTGTTTGAAATGAGTTTGTCAGCCACGGGTGCCAGGTATTGGCTCTGACCGCCATGGTGTAAAAATTGACAACGCCAAAAAGTGCGCTCGTGTTCGGTTGGAGGTAGGCAGTGGAGTGTGATGTTGCATTATAAAATACTGATTTCTTGGCAAACTCTCTAAAAATCCCTCTTCCACCGACAAGCGCCAACTGGCAGCCTTCTCCACCTAGTAACACTGGCAACCCTGATGATGATGGGCTGTCAGCTGGTAAGCCAGGAGGAGAGAGAAAAGTTATCCCAGATGTTGTGTTTGAGTTCGCTCGGACCTCCCCGATGACTTAAGCGCTCCAGGAAGATTCTTTAGATGTGCAGTCCTGTATCACAACACAACCAGTGGTGTTTTTAATAAATGCATCCACAGTGTCTATAAGGCTCAAAAACTGCTATCTGTCTTTCGGTAAAAACCTCTTCTGCACTTCTCCTGTCACTGCTGAGGCACGGTGATGGAAAAACAACCGTGTAACCGCAAACGGGAAAGAAGCTAAATGTGTATGTTTTTAGTCAACCCTGGCTCCAGGTGAGTTCAGTTACGGGTGTCTCCGGTCTCTAGCTCTCCTTAAACAAGTGCAAGTCTGACAGGTATTACCCAAGCCCGGGGACACAGTGGTAGCACTTCATTTGTACTTCATTCAGCACTACAACAGTTTGACAAATTCGCAAAGCCCAGGAGTTCGGTTTGCTTTCGCATTACACCGGCTCTCGCTGTTTTTTGCTTTGTGTTTATTGTTTGCGATGGGCAGGGGTTCGTCAACTTCCGTCTCCCCCTCGGGCAGAAAACTGTCACTTTCCCGGCAGAGCCAGGCCTGGGTTTGACGAAGCCGGCGAGCGGTGCCTGACAGCTCAGCTCATCAGATTAGGACTAGTGCGTGCCGGCTGACCGGACAGGGTTTGTTCCCTACCTGCCATTTTATATCCTCAGCCTCAACGTTTAATTAGAATCACTTGTCATGTCTAGTATATCACCTGGGCCCGACTGTGTCAGCTGTCAGCGAAGGAAATGTGATACTTATTCATTGGCTCGTGTAGGCGTTCCACAGCAAGGTCGCTGGACGGAATGCACCTTAAGCTAACTGAGGGAAAAGTGTGTGCGGGTAGGAGTGTGTTTAACGTCAGAGAGAAAGAAAGAGAGAGAGTGAAAGTGTGAGGGCGAGTGAGATACACATTTGTTAAACCGCAATGTTGCACTTTGTAAGGAAACGTAATGTCATTTCCTGCTTAATATGTACACTACTCGATACTGAAAGCCCACATTTCACTATTCTGACGGAACTTCACGGTTTTGTCTTCTGTACAGTGAAAGTGGGTGAAAAGTGAGTTTCAAAAATCAACCTAAAAACCACTATTTTAAAAAAATTATATATACAATCTAATAATGAGATTAGGAACATCAAAGTTTGATTTAACTCATTGATTTCACATTGACGTCAATTATGTAGGATGATTTTAGAAATAAGTATGTCATTAAAGGACAAGTTCGGTATTTTAGACTTAAAGCCCTGTTTTCAGATTGTTTATGGTCAAATAGAATGGTTTTGACTGAAATTTCGACATTTTCGGCTGCCCTGAGAATTTTCGCGTGTTTGTGTTTCAGCTCAGACCTCTACAATGGGTTTAATGGTGCACTGGAACAATCTTTCCTAAAATGCATTAAACTTTCGTTTACAAAGACCTGAAACTCACCGAGTGGTCAGGGGTGTTCACTGGTATGCTCACACAAAAATCACTCCAAAAGACGCATTCCAACAGGTTTTATCGTAGTTTTTACCAACTCCATTGACATGTATTAGATGTGCTGTGAGGTACGGTATTACTCCGCGCCGGGAACTTTGTTTCTATTCTTGCAATTGGCAAAGGCGGATTAGCGCCACCACCTGGGCTGGAGTTTTTATTATTCAAGCTCTAAGCGGAAGAATGTACGGGTGTGAGGCGTTTGGGAAAATAGGTCCACAAGTTAACAACGAATGCTAAAACAGCTGTTGGAAAGCATCTTTTGCAGCGATTTTTGTGTGAGCATATCAGTGAACACCCCTGACCACTCGGTGAGTTTCACGTCTTTGTAAACGAAAGTTTAATGCATTTTAGGAAGGATTGTTCCAGTGCACCATTAAACCCATTGTAGAGGTCTGAGCTGAAACACAAACACGCGAAAATTCTCAGGACAGCCGCAAATGTCGAAATTTCAGTCAAAACCATTCTATATCTGAAAACAGGGCTTTAAGTCTAAAATACCGAACTTGTCCTTTAAAAATTACTAAATTTACACAGGCAGGTTCACATCATACAGAGTTGAAAAACATATTAGTTACTAAAATTCTTTATATGTTTGACATCTGTGGTCACCATTGACTTCAGCCACCTTTTCCACACAACAAACGACGGCAGATAAACCAGAAGTCATTCATTCCCTATGGAGAGTCGCAAAGGGGCTGCGTAAGGTGCCGACTAGCCTCAGACCTCACGCCGACAGAATGTTGGCTAAATGTCTGATGTGTATCGTTCACCTGTATGAAAACCCTGTGGGAATGTCGAAGTTCTCTTTTGATTTGTTGAAAAAACCCAGATTTCCAGGATACGCGAGTGACGCGATTATTTTTGTTCCCTGGGAAACAAAGCTCTGACGTTTGTACGAGGAAGAGAATCAGTCTTGTTCACGTGGATATAATGACCAGTTATCATGATCAGCTAAACGTTGGAAGTTCGCAGCATAGGCTCTTTTAAAGATGTCCAAGAGTTTTACTTAAGGCAGTTAGTGGAGTCAAAAATGTGGTTCTCCTGAATTGTTTGTAGGTGTTAAAAAGTGGAGAGATATGTTTCAAACAGACGTTTACCTAGAGCGTCTCATTGGTGTGGCTGTTAATAAAGTGCACAACTTTGTTTTATGGTGAATAATGTTTAGATGCTATTCGGTTGGCTGGTTATTTCAATGACTGACTTGTTGCCAGCCGGCTCATTATTGTGGGGAGTTCAAAACGTGACGCTAGACGAAACAAACTGTGATTGGTTGTTCGACATGTCGGTCAAACAGCCTAGCAGGCGGGCTTTGTCCAGAAAAAGCAGCGAAAAACACCAGACCTTCAGTATTGAAGGTCAATAAACGGCTCTTGTGCTGGAATGAGCTTTTAGGAATGAGGATTTTCGATTAAACTTCTTTATGACTGCCACTAGGGGGCAAACGCCGACAGTTGTGTCTGAATGTTGTGTACAGTGGAAAGGCGGCTATACACTTTATTCACTTCAAGTTTATTTGTATAATGCCTTTCGATATTTTGCATTGTTGCAAAGCATCTTTACAGTAAATGCATAATTATAAAGAAAAGCTCAGGTGTAAAACCCTCTAAGTGCATCTGACATGTTTTTTTTGTAAATAAGCATTTTTTTTATCAGGCTCTTAAAGGCTCTTTAAGCGAATCTGTGCGACGTCACTTGTTGTTGATATTTGAACTGTTTTCAAACAAACGGAGCGTACAGTAGCTAACTCCTCCCCCTCCCTTCCGTGCTTTCATGAACGCGACCAACCCCCACCCCCAAACCCTTCTTAGCGTTTATTGGCTGTATCACTTTGTTTTGTTTCGTGGTGCAGGTTTGGCCACTGTGTGTATATTGAAGTTTGTAAAGCCTGGGCTGTCTACAGAGATCGCGTTTTTTTACAGTTTGATCAGTGGTCAGGTAGCAAGCAGATAGTGAGGAGATGTTTGCTGTATGTAACAAAAAAAATTTTATGGTCTAAAACGCGTGAATTCGCTTAGAGCACCTTTAAGCCGCCTTTCCACTGTATACGATATTTGGACACGATTGTTGGAGTTCGCCTGCTAGTGTCCGTGGTCATGAAATGTCAGTGTAATCGTAAATCCGTGCCAACATGGGAGAGGTGATAAAAAAGAACACATGAAGGTAGGATGAATTTTTTTTTTTTTTGAAAGCAGAGGGTCTGTTCTTTCATTTGATTTGTTGTGTGTTTATATATTTAAAGAAGAACTTTTTCTGGAAGGCATTAAACTTTTGTGAAAATCTTAAAAAATTCTTGGGCTGTTTTTTTAACGCTGGCGGGGAAAGAGTTAAATTAATAATTTATTATCATTATACCACGGGCTGTTGAATGCTGTATTCTGATTGGCTGAGAAATCTTCCATGGGTGTTGATTATTTTTCAATAAACGCACACCTAATCTTTAAAATGTCTTAAGAATAGGCACCAGAGCAATATTTTTGGTGACCATGGTATAAGACAAATAATTGGCTTCGCATAACCACCTTGGGTGTACATTATTTTCTTATAATTCAACGGCCCGTCGTAAATGATTCCTTACGTAATAAATCATTGTATAAGGATTCAAGTGTTACAGATAAAGTAAAAAAAGGATTAATAATTTTCACCTCACACACAGTTTTTGATTACAATCATATGCGGTGTAGTATTTTTTACTCAAAACGGATGTGAAAATGAAGCATCCGCAGGTGGACGTCACCTTACGCAGCCCCTTTGCGACTCTCCATAGGGGATAAATGACTTCCGGTTGATCAGTCGTTGTTTGACGTGTACAATGGAAAGGCGGCTTTATGTTTAGGTTCAGTAATTTCACTTTAATGGCAATGAAAGGTCATTAATCAGTAATTGAAATGCCTTTTTTTACAAACATCACTTTAGTCATTGGTATTCTAAAAATTTGTCTCTTTCGCTGCAAAACCCTCTTAAGTACAAATAATTCTGTGGTATTGTAACTGGCAATTGTATAATAAAGATTGCGGCTATACGTATCTTCTCTCTGTTCAAAGGGAGAAATATCACACAGGTCCTAAAAGAGATGGACATTAATGAATTCTCAAAAGTTAAACAACAGACAACTTTATAAACTGCAAAGCGTTTTTAGTTACTCTGAATAATGCGAAAATCATAATCATGAACATTACAGACTTGAATGTTGTAGCTGCTGTTTAGCTCAGATTCGGTCGCACGGTAGCTGACACATCAGACATCCCACAACTGTCTGTTCTTAAAAGGAGAAGGTTGCCTGTGCATGTTTCCTGTTTGCTGCACACTGACTTTCCTGTAAGGCAGATGCACACAGGCATGGCTGACACGAGACGCTCCGACAACACAACACGCACCGTCGAACTATGACCTGTTCTTTCATCTCAGCCCTGCATGCGTTTTAAGCCATCTACATGAAAACCAGCCCATCTAAACATAGCCCAGTAGGACAGCAGCCCATCTGTATACATTAAGAGCATTATTATGAAACCAATTTTGACTTTTTTGTAGTATTTTAATGATATTTAATGCATTTGGAGGCAAAGCTTTACACAAATGATCTTTTGCCAAAAAATTTACATTGCTTCATGCACTGGACATTTTGCAGCATGTTTAATGTATGTAGTTAGATTGAAATAATTTTGACAATCAGCCCCCCTCCTCATCTATTTATTATCAACAAAAATGTAAAATAATGTCTGTTTTGTAATTCATTTATTATAAATATAAATGTTAGATATAAGCCATCATTAAAGACCTTAATAAAACATTAATGGTTTTATAGGTATAAAATGTCTTTTTTATTTATTTATCAATCAATTCTTATTTTATCTTTCAATCTCTGTTTTATAGATTAAAGGGATAGGTCACCCGAAAATGAAAATTATGTCATCATTTTCTCAATCTCATGTTGTTACAAACCTATATAAATTTTTTTGTTCTGATGAACATGAAGGAAGATATTTTGAGTATCGATCAGAGGCCCCATTGACTTCCATACTTCCTTTTTTTGTACTATGGAAGTCAATGGGGCCTCTGACACATTTAACAAATCATCTATTCTTTGACTGTATGACGCTGCTAATGGTGCCTATATTTCTTGAGTAAACACACTCATATTTCTTGCTCTCTTCTTTCTTTCTCTCTCTGATCATGGATTGATTTTGGGATGTGTCCCCCAACTTTCCACCCCGTCGTCTTCACCCAGTCACGTCTCCCGGCGGCCACTTTCTGCATATTAGCACCCGAGGCCACACCGAGGAGGCAGATACGCATTGGCTGCCACGGCCGGTGAAAAACGAGCTTTAGAGAGGCAATAAATTGCATCCAATTTAGAGATGAAGGCAGAAATAAATTTCTCTTTTCCAAAGACTGAGGAGAGGAGAAGGTTGGAAAAAAGCAGCATTTTTTCAGTGCAATTTTCTTTTGAAAATTTCTTTTCTGTGTTTTTTTTATTATTTAGAATTCATGAAATAATCACGCTCCTGTGTTCGAGATTGCTTTTCTCTGTTTTCGCCGTTTTTGAAATTAATCACTTTCGTCTCGGATGACGTTTTTGCATCTCAACTTGAAAATCCATTTGGAGTCCGCGGCAGCAGTTGGAGAGAATAAATTAATCAGACCTGATTTCAGCATATACAACATTACACTTTCTCATCTCTTCTTTATTTCTCCTTTTTTTTCTCTTCTTCCTCTCCTTAAATTTTTTCTTCACTATATTGCGTTATCCAAACTGAACTGTCCAAGATAATCCAAATGTCTCTTATCACAACCCCCAATGGAGGCTCTGAATATGAACTTACACTGTCAGAAATAAAGGTACAAAAGTTGTCACTGGCACGCTACCCCATTAGGTACAAATATGTAACTTTGAGGTACCAATATGCCTTTTTTTTCTTTTTAATTCCATTGACAGCCTTTGTATCTTTATTTCTGAGAATATGAGGAGAAATGATCTTAAGGACCATGCATCCTTATGTGATGAAGCAAATCGCATGAAAACATGCAAAAGCTTTCTGGTCTCTATACAAACCATTTCTAAAAGACTTGTAATGACAGATTGTTGTCTTTGTGTCCACATACAAAATGTTTCATGCTTTCCTCCGTATTACCCTCGCAGACAAACGCAGACAGCAGTCGGACGAGGAAAGCACTCGGGAGAATTGCTGCCTATTTCACTGTCTCTACAGAGCTGTTTCTTTATGTTTTATAAGAAAAAACAGTTTGATACCTTCGGTGTGGTTTTACCGCGTTCTGACACCCCAGCTGTGAGATGTCAGAAGAGGCCACAAAAGTGACGTCTCTGGGTTATTTTATGCAACGCACCTTATAAAAGTTTCCTTTTTGAGAGACGTTTTGATGTAGGGTTGCATTTTGCTCATGCACCCTGGCTGTTTTTCAGATTTGTTTGGCAAGTTTTATGCAGCTTTGGCTGAATTGATAAAAAAACTGTTCACCGTTCAGCTCACATTGCTTCTATTACCGAACGCAGCCCCCTTATCAAAGATTCACTCCACCCTTTTGTCTCCAGAATTAGCCGAGTGATGGAATTATTCTCAAGTCCAATAATATTCATCTGGGAAATAAGATATTATTATAAGCAGTCCAATAATAATTCTTTTGGGAAGGATGTGATGTTATATGAACATTCAATTATACGAGCTAATTTACGGCATTAATAACTAGATTAAAAACACACCCACCCTAGATAAGCCGCTCACTAAGCTGTTTATCACAGAACGTTGGTTCTGCTTCTGTCGAGTTTACCTTTGTTAAGATAGCTGTTTTATCAAAGCATAGCAGTTTTTCCAGGTACAGTATGACTTTATCAATACTCTCAGCACAGCAGGACTTAAGTTCAACATAGCTTATGAATAAATAACCATGCCACGGCTCCCAGTTTGGGCCAGCGTTGGGTCAAAATTGGACAAACCGAGCCGTTGTGCTAAATTAACCCAGATTCTTGTGAACCAAGAATGGGTTAAATTTCACCCAATGAGTTGGGTTCATCCGTTTTTGACCCATGGGTTTTATTAGATTGTGGCAACAATGGGTATAGAGCATAGATGGCATTTCGGATTTGTGTTTGGGGGCACGTACGGGCAAACAATGGTACTGCAATACTCAATACAATGGTTTTTAAATATGGTTTAAATGAATTAAATTATTAAAGGGACACCCCACTGTTTTTGAAAATAAGCTCATTTTCCAGCTCCCCCAAAGTTAAACAACTGATTTTTACAGTTTTGGAAACCTTCAGCCGATCTCCGGGTCTGGTGGTACCATTTTTAGCATAGCTTAGCATAATACATTGAATCGGATTAGACCATTAGCATCGCGCTCAAAAATAACTAAAGTGTTTCGATTTTTTTTCTATTTAAAACTTGACTCTTCTGTAGTTACATGGTGTACTAAGACTGACAGAAAATTAAAAGTTGCGATTTGGCTAGGAACTATACTCTCATTCCCGCGTAATAATCAAGGACTTTGCCGCCACACCATGCTTGCAACAGGCGCTATGATATTATGCAGCGCCTGAAAATAGTTCCTTTGGTAACTTTCAATAGCAGGGGACTATTTCGGGCTTTGCATAATAACATTGCACCTGCTACCATTAGCCATGGTACGGCTAATGGTCTAATCAGATTCAATTGATTATGCTAAGCTATGCTAAAAGTGGTACCGCCAGATCTGGAGATCGGCTGAATGGATTCCAAAATGGTAAAGGAGTGTCCCTTTAAGTTACTCAGTCTACCCATTAAAATATTAAGATTAGAAAAATAATATTAAGATTAGAAAAATAAAATATTAATTTTATATTATATCATTAAAAGCCGAGCATCATATTCGGCTCTGGTTTGGGGGGCAGTGCCCCCCTGCCCCCCCCCACCAAACTCCATCTTTGGTATACGGACAGTTTTCTGTCTCCATGGTCAAAACTGATGTTAGCTCCCGCCCCCATGTGTTTTTGCTCTGCCCACTCTGATCATAAATCATGGAAGCACAAGAATAACGCTGACAGTGCCGACTACGATGGCTTCGCATTAGCATAGCTCTCAACCGAGTCCCCCATTACATAAGAATGCATTTTTAACAGGCTCTCTACCACATGCCTGGCTAGACATGGGAAGCCCATGCATACATGCATGCATGCTTCGCTGCAGCACACTTCAGGATGAATGAGTTCATAGTTCACGGTCGCGTGCACGCATGTGATGCTATGCTAATGCAGACAACTGACAGCTGCAAGCCCTCCATCTCTCACCTCAAGCCACGCTTATGGAAAGACAGTTACTGTCAACTCATTCTCATGCTCTTTTTATAGATCTGACCAATATGCCTTTCAAGAACATTAAGGGTTTTATTGTTAGTGCCCACGCGTTCACAGGTACCATTTTTCCGTCCAACTGAAAGTTGTTTTGATGTGTTTGTTTGTTTGTTTTGCTCGCAATAAACACTCACGCAAAGTTAATTTTAGCTCAAGAACACGCAAACCACCTTACCCAACAGTGAACCATGAGAGCATTTGCAACTCATCCATTAAAGATCAGTTAGAAACACAAACTTTCTGTAAAGACCAAGCATTCTGATAATCAGACTTTCCATTTTACATAACAATCCAAGTGTGTGTCAGTCGCTGTATCAGTCGCATGCTTATTGGTGGGCTTTTTGACATCCTTAAAAAAATTACTTGACGAAAAATGTTCAAGCAACTAGGATTTTTCCATGACATTTTTTTTGTGACAGTTTTGCTGTCATTTACTCACCCTCATGTCATTCCAAACCTGTATTTCTTTCAATCTCAGAAGGAGAAATTTTAAATATTGTTGAGGTTGTTGTGGCTGTCAGTCACAAACCTTCTGCTTCTCGTGTTTCACCGAAAACGAAAGTCACATGATTGAAAACACATGAGGGTACATATAAACATAAACTTAGACATTATATAACACATATAAATTATACATTTTTGTAGTTCTGTTCTTTTAAGTCAGTATATCTCAAACTTTTTCATTTAACTCTTTCCCCGCCAGCGCCAGTATTTTTATGATTTTTACAAAAGTTTAATACCTTTCAGGAATTTTTTCTTATATAAATATATAAACATACAATATTTTAAATGAAAGAACAGACCTTCTGAATTCAAACAAACAAAAAACCCTGAAAAAATGTTTCCTATCTTCATTTGTTATTTTTTATCACTTCTCAAAAATGGGTAGGTTTCTTCAAAAATACAAAATTTTGAACAAAAAGGTGAGATAATTGCATTTTTGTAAAGGACTTTTGTTAGCGATCAGATCAAAACATACACTGAGCTATTACTGTATTTGAATCCGTAGATGCTTTAGTGTTTTATAAGTCGGGTAAGAGCACCACCTAGTGGATAATAGTGGAAAAATAGATTGCAGTAAAAACTCGTCATTGGCAGGGAAGCATTTTCTTAAAGGCAAGAGTTAAAGACCCCCATTGTCCACAACAATATTTAAAAGGCCCCCTCGCTCACGATTAAATATTCTAGAGCTTGGTATAACTAGAAAGCATTATTTTACTAATGCTTGTGTCTTATTTTAAATCATTTGAAGTCATCTTGGAAGTCTTTGGAGGTCTCTTAAGCCCAAAGTATAACCTGTCCGTTTGCGTTCACACGCCACCAACACCTGAACAAATTTTCATCATAAAGAGGATCAGCATTCATCTGCACATCATCCAGTCAGTGTACAGGCCAGTTTTTTAAACCATGTGAACAATACACATCAACTCAGTGGCTTATAGCACTGTTGGGTGATTCTCACGAAATCCAAACTTAGAAGGTGTCCAGCATCAGAATTTTTTAAAAGCCCTTGAAGCCAATTTTTTTGCACATATAAGATTAAGGTCTGAACTTACTATAACCATTATTTTTAGAGGATTTAAAAAAATATTTCCTATAGAATTATTTACATTTTTTAGATTATTATCAAAAATTATCATTACCGCAACATGATGTTACATTAAATATACGCATTTAAAACTCATGTTTCGGTAATGAGAACTAAAACGTTGTCATTGTACTAAAATTTCAACTTTTATCTGGAGAGAAAAAATAAGAACTGCTTACCTAGTAGCCATCTTGAGTGTCACAGTCAATTATGTCCCAACAATTTTTTTTGAAATGTTAGTTCCTTGAGGGCTTAAACAATGATTGAAAATTGTTGCGGAGGATGAGAAAATTGGTCTTGGACACATTTATATTCCTTATTATTGTCTCTACATTTACCAATGATCACCAAATACCACTTGTTTCTTCACTGTAAATGTTTATAGTATAACATGCACTGAAGCTTTTATTTGTTAGATTTTTTAATAATAAATTTTCCATGTCAAAGAACCCAAATCCAGTCATGGACGCGTTGCGGTAATGAAAATGTTCCCCTTAAATGTGAAAAAAACTACAAAATTGGTTTGTATGATGTCATTTGCATTTAGTTTTTTATCAGAATGTTTCACGACACCTCATAAGTCTAATTTCGCGAGAATCACCCTGTTGCCTCACAGCAAGAAGGTTTCTGGTTCAAGCCCCGGCTAGGTCAGGTGGGCTTTTGGTGTGGAATTTGCAGGTTCTCCCTGTGTGGGTTTACTCAAAAACCATGCAGGATAGGTGATATCTTGATCCTTACCTATTGCATAAAATCAACTCCAATTTGTAAGATAGAGGAATTTCAAGTCAGTCAAGACTCAAACGTGCGCAGCAAAGCTTAATGTGTGAGAAAACATATCAAGCAGTGCACTTCAGCTCCTTCAAATTTTTAACCAGTCATCATTATATACACACCAGCTGGTTAAAACCTGCCTTATAAGTCAAACCCATTTCATCTCCTCTCTAGCACTTTACCGCCGGTCGCCACAGAGTGAGCGTGCTGCTTTGGCTGAAGGGAAATCGATGCACTCTCTTCACGGCACGCTGATTTTGTCTGGCTCCTGAGAAATAATTAAAGCGTCCCTACACCACTCAACCAGTGTGACGACGATTCGCACTCTTACATAAATCGATAGCGGCTTTTTTCTAGTGCTGTTATTAATTTATTTACTTTTCCTCTCACTGTAACACGTGCGTTCTCCTCCGGCGATTGTGGGTCAGTGTGTTACTGTGCCATGTCCGCGACGGTGATCCGTTTTGACAGGCTTTCCCCCTAAAAGCAAGATAAACACCCTCCACCACCCCATACAGTGGAGTGGAAGATACCATTTTGGTAACATAGGGGGGAGATGCTACACAATTGTTTCTTTATTACATCAGATGATTATGCGTATCAGGCCTGCAGAGCTGGAAATGAGGTGACCTTTTTGGTTGTGTGGTTGAGTGTTTATGTCTTTGTTTTGTTTTCACTATATATCAGGAATCCAACTGAACACAGGCAGGGCACATGACAAGTGGTTTATTGAATTATTCTCTTAATTGTGCTCTTTAACTTCTTAAAAAATTGACAACCCCAGATGAAACATACATGGTTACATGTATGCATTTGGCAAACACTTTTATCCAAAGCGACTTACAGGGCATTCAATCTATAAATTTTATAAGTATGTGTGTTCCCTGGGGATCGAACCAATGACCTTTGCCCTGCTACAGCAATGCTCCACAAATTGAGTCACAGGGACACGTAGGTGTACTTCAGGTGTTTGGCAGTCAGTAAGTAAAGACCTGCAAGGTTAGGAAGCATCAAATTAATGTATTGTAATGTGAATTGACTGCTGACTTTGATCAGGACTGCTTCAGCATCGAACGCTGTCACATCGAGTGGGTCGCACGAATATGTGGGGGTAGAGACATCTCTGTTACACTAATAGAGAAGCATTTCCTGTGTTTCGAAGAGTTAAAAAGAGATATCTTTAATATTGACTGAGTAAGATCATGTCAAAGATTAAAATAGATGTGAAATCAATGAATGAAATCAAACGTTGATGCTTCGTCTTCTCAAATGTTCTGTCAGACCTACCAAAGGATGTTTTGGGACAGGTCAGGGAACTTCTTAACTTGATGCGCTCTCTGTACAAAACTGTCCCCTGAGGGCCACGCAACCTTTTATCCTCTAGTTTTTGCAATGTTGTCTGTGGTGTTCATATGCAGTCACATCCATAGCAGCTGTTGTTTTTAAAACATACATTTTTCAAGTAATTGAAAAAGAGTTTGGTGAATGAAACAACACCAGAAATCCCATCCTGATCTTATAAAGCATAGGTCTTTAACAGGGGGCCTCTTGGGTTGGGGTCCATGGTGGTATTACAATAAAAAAGGAAACTTGATTAAAATAAAGTTTTCCCGTATAAAAAAACAATTCAGTAATTTTAAAATGTTATGAAGCAGGTTAAAAAGGAACTTTTCCCAAGACTTTTTTAAGATGTCAAATAAATCTTTAGTGTCTCCAGAAAACGTACGTGAAGTTTTAGCTCGAAATACCATATAGATAATTTATTATAGCATGTTAAAATTGTCTTTTTGTAGGTGTAAGCTAAAATTTGCAGTTTTAAGGTGTGTCCTTTTAAATGCAAATGGCAGTGTTGTGGTTGGATAGTGCAGATTAAGGGGCAGTATTATCCCCTTCTGACATCACAAGGGGAGTCAAATTTAAATGATCTTTTTTTCACATGCTTGCAGAGAATGGTTTACCAAAACTAAGTTACTGGGTTGATCTTTTTCACATTTTCTAGGTTGATAGAAGCACCAGGGACCCAATTATAGGACTTAAACATGAAAAAAGTCAGATTTCCATGATATGTCCCCTTTAACAATGTGAAATTTTTATTAAAGAGCACCTATGGTCCGATTCACGATTTTACATTTCCTTTGGTGTGTGTGTGTGTATTAGTAAATGTTAACGATATGCAAAAGGTACAAACCCCAAAGTAAACAATGACGCAAGTACCAAACATGGTAAGGAGCGTCACGTTTCCGGCCGACATCAGGGGTATTCAGGCCAATCACAACGTACAAATTAGCTGGCCAATCAGTGACACAGTGCTTTTCAGATCGATGAGCTTTGAACAAAATCTGTGCGTTTCAGGACGTTCAGAAGTGAAATCTGGAGCTACAAAAATGTACGGTATGTGGAAAATAATGTGTTTTTTAAACCATAAACCACGCGAACATTTTGTATTATACACAAAATAACATTGTTTTTAGCAATAAAATAGGTGCCTTTTAATATATTTGCAATGTTACCATCGTAACAAAGTATGTAAAATAAAATGTCTTGTTTGATACATAAACTGGGGGTCCCTGCTCCTCCTCTATCCATTAAGTGGTCCTCGGCCTTAAAAAAGATTTAAGACCACTGTCATAAAGTATATGTGAAGTATAAATGAACGCATGTATATATACAAAAGAAAATACGAAACAACAATGTGACTGAAAGCAAAACTGTCTTGGACTTGTGCTGTACACAGTGCAGTAAATAATAAAGTAATACATGCAAAATAGATACCTTAAAATATATCTTAACCCAATTAATAAATAATCTTCGCAAAAATATCTTTTAAAATATACAAAATTATTCAGTTCAATTAAATGCCTTAAGGGGATAGTTCACCCAGAAATGAAAATTCTGTCATCAAACCGATCAGAGGCCCCATTGACTTCCATAGGATTCTTTTATCCTTATCGGTTTGGTTACAAACATTCCTCAAAATATCTTCCTTTGTGTTCATCAGAACAAAGAAATGTATACAGGTTTGTAACAACATGAGAGTGAGTAAATAATGACAGAATTTTCATTTTTGGGTGAACTATCCCTTTAAATAAATGCAAAAACCCTTCATGAAATGAACTTGTACTCTGTATTAGGTGTGGATGATGTAACCGATGATAAATGAATGCACAATGGATCGAACAGATTAAGTTTAAAAAGGCAGCCGACACTAAGGTCCAAAAGGAATAAAGAGCTATCACACATTAAGCCGGACCCCAAAAGCCCCATCACCGGTTCGCAGAGAAAAAGATTGTGTGACGACCCAAACGGTAGCAGGCCCTACTAGGTGCGTCTCCTAACAAGCTGACTGTTCAAAGGCTTTTTTGTGCTCTGGAGGACATGAAAGACGTGTTTAAAAATTGAAAAGCCCGATCTGTTCCAGTGCTATGGAGCGGCAGAGGGAAGCAGATTTTCACATCATTGTAATTCCCCAGTCGCTTGCTTTGTAAATTAATTAAGATGTTTATGACAGCTGCTTGCACCTAATGGAATGCTTATAGACTTTTGTCATTAATAATTACTGGACTGCAAGGCTACTCACTTTACCCGTTGCATGAGATGTATGGACCGTTCTGCTGCCGTGTCCCGTGGTTAACCTTTTTGTTGCGGGCTGGGGGTCACTACACACTTAAAAACCTCATTGTAAGCATTTACGGCGCTTTGCTGTATACAATCTGAAAGTTTTTTCAAACGTCTGAAGAATGTGTTGTCAGGATGTTACACACATGTATGCTTTATTTTATTTTTTGCAAACTAAGCAATTCAGAAACTTATTAACCTTAAATAAGGTTTGGTATGTCCAGTGCTTTTGAAAAAAAAAGAATTGTCAGCGAAGTAACAATGTTGCATTCAGCTCAGGTAGTCGGCAAAATGAAACATTTATTTGTTAAACGAACATTACAATGTTACTGCTGACTGAAAGTAAATATAATTTTATTGACATTCCTGTGCATTTTTATTGAGTCTGGCATTAATTCATCAAATAATGAACAAACGAACAGCATTGTTACTTTCAAATATTCGGTGTGTAGTCGAGAGCTCTGCATTTTGAAAAGCCGGTTTGGGTTTATGACAATTCTGTGACTTCTGTCTGGTCCCACTTTTTATATTTCTTCATGATTGTTTAGTTTTACTAGGCTACTTTACTAACTAGTTCAGCTAACAAATACTAGTTATAAGAAACACAATTTAGCTATGCTTTGATGCTGAGGCTTATTTCCTGAGGTGGAAATAGATTTGTTTTCTCATCACATGGGAAGGAAAATTTTATACAGCCAATCCATTCAGACAGAAAGCCCCAAAGGCTCTTGTTACTTCAGAGTCAATGGGACAAATTAATAAATAAATGGCCCCATTTCACTGATTATGAGGCTTGTTATATTTTAGTGCCCTTGTATTTCCTCAACCTCGTTGTTCTCTCGAGGGGGAAGGGGACAGCGTGTGTGTCGATGGGTAATAATGTAGTTCCAGAACCAGAAGATGGATTTGCATATATTAGAAAATTTAGAATATTGTACATTTGGTCTTGTCTTAGAATCAGGAATTAAACAAATGCTTGAGCTGAATCAATAAACATTGGTAACTTAAACAGATGGACAGATAGATCCAGTGGAAAGACGGATAGACAGACAGACAGATAGATACAGTAGGTAGATAGATAGATATATAGATAGATCCAATGGATAGACAGACACACATACAGACAGATAGATAGACAGATAGTTCCAATGGATAGACAGACAGACATACAAACATACCGATACAGTTGATAGATAGACAGGCAGACAAATAGATCCAGTGGATAGACAGACAGACAGATAGAGTAGACAGACTGACTGACTGACAGACAGAGTAGATAGACAGACAGAGGGACAAATAGATCCAGTGGAAAGACAGATAGATAGACAGAGTAGACAGATAGGTCTAGTGGATAGATAGACAGAAAGACAGACAGATATATCCAGTGGATAGATAGACAGACAGATAGAGTAGATAGACAAACTGACAGATAGACAGATAGATCCAGTGGATAGATAGACAGGCAGACAGATAGACAGACAGATCTGGTGGATAGATAGACAGACATACCGAAAAATAGATCCAGTGGATAGATAGACAGAAATACAGAGTAGACAGACATACAGACAGATAGATAGATCCAGTGGATAGATGTACAGTTAGACAGAGAGAGTAGACAGACAGATCTAGTGGATAGATAGACAGACATACAGAAAAATAGATCCAGTGGATAGATAGACAAAAAGACAGAGATACCGAGTAGACAGACAGACAAAGACAGACAGACATACAGACAGACAGACAGAGTAGACAGACATACAGACAGATAGATAGATCCAGTGGATAGATAGACAGACATACAGACAGACAGACAGGGTAGACAGACAGATCTAGTGGATAGATAGACAGACATACAGACAGGGTAGACAGACAGATCTAGTGGATAGATAGACAGACATACAGACAATTACATCCAGTGGATAGATAGACAGAGAGACAGAGTAGACAGACATATAGATAGATCCAGTGGATAGATAGACAGACATACAGACAGGGTAGACAAACAGCTCTAGTGGATAGATAGACAGAAATACAGAGAGACAGAGTAGACAGACAGACATAGACAGACAGACAGAGTAGACAGACAGATAGATAGATCCAGTGGATAGACAGGGTAGACAGACAGATCTAGTGGATAGATAGACAGACATACAGACAAATACACCCACTGGATAGATAGATAGACAGACAGACAGACAGAGTAGACAGACAGATCTAGTGGATAGATAGACAGACATACAGACAGGGTAGACAGACAGATCTAGTGGATAGATAGACAGACAAATATATCCAGTGGATAGATAGACAGAAAGACAGAGAGACAGAGTAGACAGACAGATAGATAGATCCAGTGGATAGATAGACAGACAGGGTAGACACACAGCTCTAGTGGATAGATAGACAGAAATACAGAGAGAGAGAGTAGACAGACAGACATAGACAGACAAACAGAGTAGACAGACAGATAGATAGATCCAGTGGATAGACAGGGTAGACAGACAGATCTAGTGGATAGATAGACAGACATACAGACAAATAAATCCACTGGATAGATAGACAGAAAGACAGAGAGACAGAGTAGACAGACAGACAGACAGACAGAGTAGACAGACAGATCTAGTGGATAGATAGACAGACAAATATATCCAGTGGATAGATAGACAGAAAGACAGAGAGACAGAGTAGACAGACAGATAGATAGATCCAGTGGATAGATAGACAGACAGGGTAGACAGACAGATCTAGTGGATAGATAGACAGACAAATATATCCAGTGGATAGATAGACAGAAAGACAGAGAGACAGAGTAGACAGACAGATAGATAGATCCAGTGGATAGATAGACAGACAGGGTAGACAGACAGATCTAGTGGATAGATAGACAGACAAATATATCCAGTGGATAGATAGACAGAAAGACAGAGAGACAGAGTAGACAGACAGACAGATAGATCCATTGGATAGATAGATAGATAGATAGATAGATAGACAGACAGACAGACAGACAGACAGACAGACAGACAGACAGATAAATCCAGTGAATAGATAGACAGATAGACAGATAGACAGACAGACAGATATATTTGACAGACAAAGTAGACAGACAGACAAACAAACATGCATACAGAAATATAGAGTAGACAGACAGACAGATATAGAGACAGACAAAGTAGACAGACAGAGTAGACAGACAGACAGACAGACAGACAGACAGACAGACAGACAGACAGACAGACATAGATAGATAGAGTAGACAGACAGACATACAGACATAAAGCGAGTATATTATGAGTGTAAAAATACATATTTTCCTGTAGCTCAACTGGTAGAGCATTGCTTTAGCAGTGCAAAGGTCATTGGTTTGATGCCCTGGATACACACACACTGATAAATTGTATACATTTAGGCACTATAAGTTGTTTTGGATAAAAAAGGGCCAATTTTACGAATGTAACAGAAACATGTTTGTCCATGTCAGCAAATCTTTATTCTTGAATCAATTTTCTGCTATGAACATTTCTGTTTTGTTTGTTCTCCATTAAACTTATTGGCCTCCCACATCACATATGTGCAAATAATTGTGGGATATTGAAGTATTAAGCCAGAGTCCCGTTGGCTTGAAAGTCACCCCTCTGATCGACTTCCCTCTGCAACAAGAGACTCTTTGATCTTCACTGCACACAGTTGAAGAGAGAGCTGGCCGAGCTCTCAGGTTTTAATTACGAAAAACATGAAAGATCTACGTGGCAGGCATGAATGCGGCCGTGTACAGTATCTGCCAGTGAATTCCTCCTGACTGCACCTCCCCGTACACTTACAAACATCTTGAGAGATCCTCTGATATTTCCCTCTCTTCTCCTGGAGCAGGGGATATGCAGTAATTCTGTGACATTAATTAGAGGATTGACAGACATGTAATTCAGCTAATAGGGGGTTTTATTACCTGAGAGGTTTGCCGGGGCAATTAGCTTTATTGGCCGGTACAGGATGTGGTCCGAATGGACCCTCTGGTCTTTCTCCCAGTTTCACCATAATGTTTTCTCAATTCAATGAGCTGAGGCTGGCATTACGCCGTGCCATATAGACAGATGTCCCTGTGGATAGCTGAAATTGTTTTACCTGTGCCACTTACAATTGTTTTACACCAACGTGGTTGAAAATCCAATATTAAATTGGTACTTGTGTTACCAAACTTAAAAAAAACTCCCAATATAGCATAAGATGGCTTTCCAACCTGCGAAGGCTGGTCTGTTGGTTAGTTTTTGGAGGGAAAGCTCCTCCCATTGATGGATAGACAGGACAATCCCAGCCCCACCCAACTCTAACCCTACCTGCCCCATTTTAGAGTTCACACCCCTATTTAGACCTGTATTTATTTCTTTATTCTGATGAAAACAAAAGAAGATATTTTGGGATCATGAGTCCCATTCACTTCCATAGAAGGAAAAAAGAACACTATGGAAGTAAATGTAGCTCACTTCCATAATAGGATAAAAGAACACTATGGAAGTAAATGGAGCTCATGATACGTGGAAAAATCATCATGAGCCCCATTCACTTCCATAGTAGGATAAAAGAATACTATGGAAGTAAATGGAGCTCATGATAGGTTGAAAAATCATCATGAGCCCCATTCACTTCCATAGAAGGATAAAAGAATACTATGGAAGTAAATGGAGCTCATGATAGGTTGAAAAATCATCATGAGCCCCATTCACTTCCATAGAAGGATAAAAGAATACTATGGAAGTAAATGGAGCTCATGATAGGTTGTAAAATCATCATGAGCCCCATTCACTTCCATAGAAGGATAAAAGAATACTATGGAAGTAAATGGAGCTCATGATAGGTTGAAAATCATCATGAGCCCCATTCACTTCCATAGTAGGAAAAAAGAACACTATGGCAGTAAATAGAGCTCATGATAGGTTGAAAAATCATCACGAGCCCCATTCACTTCCATAGTAGGAAAAAAGAACACTATGGAAGTAAATGGAGCTCACTTCCATAATAGGATAAAAGAACACTATGGAAGTAAATGGAGCTCATGATAGGTTGAAAATCATCACGAGCCCCATTCACTTCCATAGTAGGAAAAAATAATACTATGGAAGTAAATGGAGCTCATGATATGTTGAAAAATCATCATAAGCCTCATTCACTTCCATAGTAGGAAAAAATAATACTATGGAAGTAAATGGAGCTCATGATAGGTTGAAAGTCCTCATGAGCCCCATTCACTTCCATAGTAGAAAAAAATAATACTATGTAAGTAAACGGAGCTCATAATATGTTGAAAAATCCTCATGAGCCCCATTCACTTCCATCGTAGGAAAAATAATACTATGGAAGTAAATGAAGCTCATGATAGGTTGAAAAATCATCATGAGCTCCATTCACTTCCATAGTAGGAAAAATAATACAATGGAAGTAAATGGAGCTCATGATATGTTGAAAAATCCTCATGAGCCCCATTCACTGCCATAGTAGGAAAAATAATACTATGGAATTAAATGGGGCTCATGATAGGTTGAAAAAACATTATGTGCTCCATTCACTTCCATAGTAGGAAAAATAATACTATGGAAGTAAATGAAGCTCATGATAGGTTGAAAAATCATAATGAGCTCCATTCACTTCCATAGTAGGAAAAATAATACAATGGAAGTAAATGGAGCTCATGATATGTTGAAAATTCCTCATGAGCCCCAATCACTTCCATCATAGGAAAAATAATACTATGGAAGTAAATGGAGCTCATGATAGGTTGAAAGTCCTCATGAGCCCCATTCACTTCCATAGTAGAAAAAAATAATACTATGTAAGTAAACGGAGCTCATAATATGTTGAAAAATCCTCATGAGCCCCATTCACTTCCATCGTAGGAAAAATAATACTATGGAAGTAAATGAAGCTCATGATAGGTTGAAAAATCATCATGAGCTCCATTCACTTCCATAGTAGGAAAAATAATACAATGGAAGTAAATGGAGCTCATGATATGTTGAAAAATCCTCATGAGCCCCATTCACTGCCATAGTAGGAAAAATAATACTATGGAATTAAATGGGGCTCATGATAGGTTGAAAAATCATTATGTGCTCCATTCACTTCCATAGTAGGAAAAATAATACTATGGAAGTAAATGAAGCTCATGATAGGTTGAAAAATCATAATGAGCTCCATTCACTTCCATAGTAGGAAAAATAATACAATGGAAGTAAATGGAGCTCATGATATGTTGAAAATTCCTCATGAGCCCCAATCACTTCCATAGTAGGAAAAAAGAACACCATGGCAGTAAATGGAGCTCATGATAGGTTGAAAAATCCTCATGAGCCTCATTCACTTCCATAGTAGGAAAAAAGAACACCATGGCAGTAAATGGAGCTCATGATAGGTTGAAAAATCA
The DNA here is from genome assembly GCF_030506205.2 of Paramisgurnus dabryanus. NCBI lineage: Eukaryota > Metazoa > Chordata > Actinopteri > Cypriniformes > Cobitidae > Paramisgurnus > Paramisgurnus dabryanus. Next base: position 8,019,299 of record NC_133359.1, read on the forward strand.
TCATGAGCCCCATTCACTTCCATAGTAGGAAAAAAGAACACCATGGCAGTAAATGGAGCTCATGATAGGTTGAAAAATCATCACGAGCCCCATTCACTTCCATAGTAGGAAAAAGAACACTATGGAAGTAAATGTAGCTCACTTCCATAATAGGATAAAAGAACACTATGGAAGTAAATGGAGCTCATGATAGGTTGAAAAATCATCATGAGCCCCATTCACTTCCATATAGGAAAAAATAATACAATGGAAGTAAATGGAGCTCATGATATGTTGAAAAATCCTCATGAGCCCCATTCACTTCCATCATAGGAAAAATAATACTATGGAAGTAAATGGAGCTCATGATAGGTTGAAAGTCATCATGAGCCCCATTCACTTCCATAGTAGGAAAAATAATACAATGGAAGTAAACGGAGCTCATACTATGTTGAAAAATCCTCATGAGGACATCCTCATAGGTTGAAAAATCATTATGTGCTCCATTCACTTCCATAGTAGGAAAAATAATACTATGGAAGTAAATGGAGCTCATAATAGGTTGAAAGTCATCATGAGCCCCATTCACTTCCATAGTAGGAAAAATAATACAATGGAAGTAAACGGAGCTCATACTATGTTGAAAAATCCTCATGAGCCCCATTCACTTCCATCGTAGGAAAAATAATACTATGGAAGTAAATGAAGCTCATGATAGGTTGAAAAATCATTATGAGCCCCATTCACTTCCATAGTAGGAAAAATAATACAATGGAAGTAAATGGAGCTCATAATATGTTGAAAAATCCTCATGAGGACATCCTCATAGGTTGAAAAATCATTATGTGCTCCATTCACTTCCATAGTAGGAAAAATAAAACTATAGAAGTAAATGGGGCTCATGATAGGTTTGGGTACAAACATTCCTCAGAATCTCTTCTTTTGTTTTCATCAGAATAAAGAAATGTATACAAGTTTGTAACATCATGAGAGTGAGTTTTAATTTTTGGGTGCTTCACCATTGCAGAGGTGTCTAAGAAAAAAGGTGGGTCTTTAGATGTGGTCTGGCTCGGAAAGTACGGCGACCCGCGTTCCTCAGGGCGACGTTAGCTGGCTCAGACTTCACACGCGCCATAGCGGCTGAGATAAAAGAGAAGATATGCAAGTTTGTTCAGAACTGAAGCTGATACATCATCTCTGCATTTCTTCTTTTGCACTGACATTTTGAGATGAATCAACAAACCCGGATAACTCAGGGATGGGATTTCTCAGTCTCTCTTGTTATGAGTCATATAGTCAGAGGCTGGGCTTCATATCTTAAACGCAGTCCCAAGAACGAATGGCTGCTCGTGTAGCGTATGGATACAGTTAAAAACCATGTGACTTTGTTGCGGTTTCCCTTTAAGGACGGTTTGTTCTGTCAAATATCATTGCCACTTCATCAGTGGGTGCTACAGATGGAACACATTTCACAACATGCATTATTGCTGTTAAGGACTACATCTGCCAACAAAGCTGTATTTCAGCCCTCAGCCCATTCAGAAATACCTTATTTTAGGCAGAATCCATTAAGCATAATTTTAAAAAATGCAAATTTACAAGTACTAATGCGAGACACACTTAGCGGGTTTTGAACTCTTCATTAGATATGATAAATATATACTTTAAAAAGTGTTTCTGTGCCTAAGTAGATTTAACAAAAATAATATGTAAAAAGTAAAGTGTATTAAAAAATATTTTAATCAAAAAAAGAGTTAAAATAGCATAAAAATGTGAAAAAAATTGAGTTATTCTAAATGAACACATTATTAAGTAAATTCAACTTCATTTTATCATGTATAATCCACTTAAATTTGTAAAAGGAAATTAACTTGATAATTTTATGTTGAAACTACATTAATGATTTTATTAAACATAACTAACTAGGCAGTGGACTCCTAGTTCCCAGCATGCTTTGCATGGGACTGCATTTGGAGAGTAAAATTTGAATTTAAATGCTATTTTATGTGTTTTTAACTTAAAAGAAAGACTTGATAGTGTTTAATGTTCATTCATGTTTAAGATTTAGAAGAGTTTCTGTTTCTTGTTTGAGTTTTGTAGGTACCATTGTTCAGAAGGTGCTTGTGCATAGACTGTATACTGAATTATGTATGTTGCGCTTTACAGCTGCTCAAAACAAAACTGGGCAAGCGCATTGATTGAATAAACGATTCGTGCCCTCAAGTTGGATGAACTTAAAAGTAATACTTTAATTGGTAACACATAAAAATGTAAAAAAAAAAAAAATTAAGTGGCCAATTTATGGAGCCCCTAAGGAAAAATTAAATCAAGTTTAGTTTCGAGTGGGCACGTGAAACTATCGTGTGTGCACGTGAAACTATCGCGTTTAGTTTCACGTGCGCACACGATAGAACGTGAAACTTTCACCTGCTCATGAAACTATCGTATGCGCACGTGAATAAAAAAAAAAATCTGCACATCGTGAATTAAAAAAATCTGCACATGAAGGTTTCGCATGAGAACATGAAAGTTTCACGTTAGCATATGAAACTAAACTTTAGATTTTTTTTTACTCCAAGTCACCTTAGGGGCTTGGTACCAATTGAAGTAATATTTTTATTTTTTTACCTCAACTGTTTAACTTAAAGTAAGAAATTGTACATTTATAAAACTAAATTTTTTAGTTATAACCAATCAAAGTACGTTTTTTTAAAGGGATAGTGCCCCCCAAAAATAAAAATTCTCACACTTATGTTGTTACAAACCTGTATAAATGTATTTTTTCTGATGAACATGAAGGAGGATATTTTAAGGAATGATTATAAACCAAACCAATCATGAGCCCCATTCACCTTCATAGTAGGAAAATATACTATTATGGAAGTACATGACATAAACGGTTTGGTTACAAACATTCCTCAAAATATCTTTCTCTGTGTTCATCAAAACAAAGCAATTTATACAGGTTTGCAACAACATGAGGGTGAGTAAATGATGACAGAAATTTCATTTTTGGGTGAACTATCCCTTTAAATAGAGCATCTTTCACTTTTTACAGTGTACAGTATATATATTTCTGGTGTGTTGTAAAGTCACCCTTATAGCAGTGGCGGCTCATGACTGCTCATCCGAGAGGCAAAAAATTCAAAATGTGTTCGGAGTGTCATGTGTGTTGCTCGTGTTTTCAAAATATGTATTTGTTGTGTCATGTGAACCATGTGCATCATGTGTTTTGCCAAAATAAGTGCCTGATGCACGCGTGTCAAAACCGGTTATGATAAAAGAGACGCTCAGGTTAAAAAAAAACAAGACACTCCCTTAACAGTAAACTCTGATTACGCATTAGATTATGCGAGTATCTGGCAAACGCAAGCGTCTCTTTTATCATAAACCCTTTAGACCAGGGATTCCCAAAGTGTCGCGAGCTGCCACCAGGGGGTGCGCGAGAGGAAAAATGTAATGGCGGTCTGTTTCTTTAAGTGGGATTTTTCCACACAATAAATAAATAAATAAATGAACAGTAAACATTTCCTTTGTAATCGCTTTTATTTTAAATAAAAAACTATAATTTATTAGTTTTTGATAGAAACGTAGAAGACAGCTGCTGTCTTTTTCTACGCACTGCTCTTCTGTTATGCACTGCAGCCGCTATATGCGTGCCAACTCGTTTCATTCATTCCATATATATTATAAATATGCTTAACTGACTGAAATCAGGGAAACTGTCATGTGGGACGTCTTATGATAAAGTTGTTAGTCACGAAGGAGGAGAGGGACCAAGAGAGAGAGACTTTTTTTATGGCAAAAATAGAAATAATAAAAATGACGAGACATGGGCACAGGATACGCGAGCAATGTGTTTTCATGCATGGTAAAGAGACCGCCAATGAATTATATAATAAAATACATAAATACTTACTGTAGAGAACTTATTAAAAGCTTTCATTTAATTTTGTTTGAAACTTGAGCTGTTATAATGAATCTGCAAACTATTATACACCTTTCGTGCGAACAGTAAAGGCTTTCGTTAATGTGTTTGATGGGTCTGCACGTGACGCACTGGTAAACATGAGGAAACCTCTCATATGTCATCTATTAGCTGACGGCAGTAAGTGTACGCTTTTTACCATAGTAAACTCGAATGGCGTCTAAATATCACAGTGGTTAAACGCATACACGGGGGCGCGCATCATCTACGCTGAGCGTAGTTTCAGATGGTGCAATAGGCGTAAATATTTTTCACAATGTTGGACGTAGCTAAGCCCGACGTAGGACTATTACACCCAACTTCTTAACGTCCGGCTAGTGCAACCCTGTCTATGGTGCCACCGGCCCTTGGTTATTTGCGCATGATTAAACATGAGTATTTATGGTGAGAAAATAAAGCTTTTTTGGATTTTTTTATAATTGGAATTGGGGGTGCGCCAACCCGGTTGGGACATAGAAGGGGGTGCGCAGGAAAAAAGTTTGGGAACCCCTGCTTTAGACGCATTTGCAGAAGGCACTTATTTTGACAAGACACATGATGCAGATAGGTACACTTGACGCACACAACACATATTTTGAAATTACGATCCACACACGACGGGCTAAATACATGTTGTGACAAACTTCCCATTGTGCGCCCTCGAAAAAAAGAAGAAACCAGCAGTCACTGCTTTATAGAGCTATGAATAGTGTGATTTCTGGTGAGAATTAATCAATGAAATAAAACTGAAACTGCTGAACCTCAGACCACGACACCGTCTCACACAAACACACATACACTAAAGCTTAGCTGAGGGTTTAATCTCTACCCGAGTAGATGCCTTCGGTTTGTGAAATAAATACATAAATAAATGTATTAAATTATTTAGCCTTTTTCTTTACACTCCCTGTCCTGCCATTCACCCGGGGGCAAATTTACTGTAGCTTCTCACCGTAAAGTAAACATTTTGTAGTGTTATGCAAGCACTACATGGGACATAATTCTTAGCTCGGGAAATATTAGGGTAAGAAAAATATCCAAACAGTTTAGCATGGACAAAACATGATTTGTTTTTACGAGCATGGCCCAGTCGAGGACTTAATTGCAATGTTTTGTGTCACCGAGGTCTGGTCAAGCATGTTACGGGGTGGTCTGTTGAATGCTGGGAGTTTTGTTTATGATGGAGGAATCAGGTTTCATGTGGAGCTCAGTTGGGGATCACAGACAGATTATTAAGGAATGGGAACAATGAATTGTGGGGAGACAGGGCTCTCCAGCCCCTCGAGTTACATTATGTCCGCTAACAAATATCTTAAAGGTCACATTCTTCCTAATCCCATTTTTCAAACTTTACAGCGAATGGCCGGTTCGGACTACAGCCCTCTACTTCTCGGTTGAATGACGTCATTATAAGAATCTATACATTATACTGTTTCACAAGTCACCAATTTTCCTTGGCCGAACACCAATTGTTGCACATACAGTTACAAGTTTAACTTGCATCAGTCAGCATCAGTAATCAACGTTTATTTTTATGTTACTTTAACTTAACATATTAAGTTAAACAATTTCAACTTGTTTTTATAATTTATGTCAAAGTCAAAACTCCAAATAGTAGGTTGAATTGACTTGCATAATCAAGTAGTTTTAATTTGTTTTCCAGTGTAATATTAGTTGTGGTGGACCAATGTCTAACCCTCAGAATTTGGCATCTGCAAAAGCAAATGTAAAGTCAGCATTCTGAAGTATAACCATGGGCGGAAATCCCGGGGGGGTCGGGGGGGACAGGACCCCCCCTATCTGAGGGTTGTCCCCCCTAAATTATCATTAGAATATGTGTATTGAAAATAATTTAATGATTTATAATACTTAAACTAGTTGTGTAAGAAGTGAAACAATACAAATGCAAACGGAGCAACAACAAAAAAACGTTTTAAATATTTGGATTCCCCCTCCCTTGCCTCACAGTGGTTTGGTCCACTTCCCACGCCCCTTTTACCTCACCACCACACATTCCGGTGGTAGAGAAGTGTACGGAGCTGACGCGTTAATAAGCTATATACAATACAACGTTTCCCATCACTTATCAGTTTATCCTCATATGTTTTAAAACTGGACTATTTTGACATATAAACATGAACATATTTCGTTTTCTGAGAACAGAAGCAGATAAACGATCAAGAAAACATTTTTATGCATTCATGCAGAGGTGAGGCAGAGCTGAAAGTAACAAATTACATTTACTCACCTTGCTGTAACTGAGTTTTTTGTGTACTTTTACTTTGAGTAGTTTTTAAAATCTGTACTTTACTTTTACTTAAGTATGTTTAAAGTATTGTTGGTTACTTCGCTACATGTTAAATCATATCCGTTACTGAGTAAAAATAAATAAAAAAGTAAGGTGATAAAGACGCGCCACGGTCGGATGATTGATTGATGGGCGGGGGAACGCGCAAAAAGAACCATGGAGAGGGACGAGACAGGCGCAGGCTAATGCAGACCCTCAATTCAATTCTTACGAAAGAAACCCCTGGCCATTGACGCAAAGCGATTGTTTCATTCAGGTAGGGTTCATGCTCTTGAGTACGGAGTTTGAGAATTGCCGACCGTGTTTAACCGCTAATTTGCACGATGCATTTTTAATACATGCGCATTATCTTCCGAGGTCTAGCAGCTTCGCGTCAAGTCAAACAACTTGAGAACGTCCTCGAGAATGCGCAGATCATTAGACATTGCAGAGAGAGAGAGAGCGCGAGAGAGATAGATTGAAAGACATCAGGTACACAGGTCTGGGAGCTAATAAACGTGTAAAGGATGTATAGTGTATAGCCATGGCACTCATCTCATTATATGTTCATTTATGTATATAGTTTAATAACAATGTATGTTACCAGCAATACATCAATTACAACCTTCATATAATGATTGTATTTACTAGCTGCTGACCTCATATTATTTTTGCTTCAAAAGTGCATAACTCACCTGTAAAAATCATTAAATAATTCCATAAATGTTTCTTAGTTATAAAAAGCTTTTTATTTTATTAACATTTGTTATTGCACTTTAATTGTAGAGATGTTTACAATTAAAAACATAGTTTGAGATGTATATATCCTTCCTTTGTGAACTATACTAGAAACCTCTCCCCGCTGTAAAAAAGTAACTCTTAAAATTAAAATGACTTTTTACTTGAGTAGATTTTTAGACCAGTAACTTTACTTTTACTTAAGTAAAATATTATTAAAGTAACTTTACTTTTACTTAAGTAACATATTATTAAAGTAACTTTACTATTACTTAAGTAGAAAATTTTATTACTCTTTTCACCTCTGCATTCATATGTATTAAAATTAAATTTGCGTCCGTTCATAGAGAAAGAGAAACGTTTTCTATCTGTACCCATTTCCTTGCAAGTACAATTTTGCCTGTATTATTGGTGTCCCCTTCAAAAATTGTTCTTGAAAAATTTTATGTTTATTGTCCCCCCCAACATTTAGATGAGATTTTCGCCCCTGAGTATAACTATGCATTATCCGTATTTCCCTACGATCAGCCGGTTACTGTATTCTCACGTGAACGCCATTAACGACTCCTGCGTCTGGGCCTGTAATGGTTGTTCCGTGTTGCGGGACCGATTTGCCGTAATCATCGTTTGTTTAAGCGCTCGGCTGAATGAGCTACTGTTGTGCTGCATCTTAGCAATAACAATGGCGCTTATCGTCCGGACTCCCTGCGGGACAATTAAAATTCCGTCAGAGACTCCGATCTGCCTGCCAGCCATGCCTGCTGTTCGGATGCCCTTCCTGGGCCCTCTTCAATCCCTGTTGCTGTTATGTATTATTCACAAGACACCGGATAATATTAGGGAGACTCCTAGACCTGATAAAGCAAGTGCTTGCTTTTAGACGATGCGCTGAAGTTCTAAACAGAGTCGGGTTGTCACCGACCATACACAGTAAAAATTCCTTGTAGTACTTAAGTTTAAGTTTAAACAACTTGGATTAATAAGTCATTTAAACTTTTTTGACTAGTTGGAAATTGCTATAAATTATAAAAATACAATTGTTAAAACGTAAGACCATTCAACTTTTTTATTTATGCCTCTCAGTAGTCAAGAAAGTTGAAATGATGTATAAGTCAAGTTTGGTTACCAATGGCACCCAACGCTTTTCAAAGTTAAGTGAATTTTTACACTTTTTTATGATTTACGCTTTTCAAAGTTAAGTGAATATTTAATAATCCTTACAATTACAATCACACTAATTGTATAACTAAGTTAACCCTTTTCCAACTGTCTATAAAAGGAAACAATTTTGGTTATCTCATTTGTAAGTTGCTTTGGATAAAAGTGTCTGCTTCATGTCGGAGGTGATGGGTGGTGGGCGGTTCTCCGGGTTCGGTTCCCAGCTGTCCCATGCCCCTCTCTCCACCATGTGCATTCTGTCCTCTCCCTACACTATCAGGTAGAGGCAAAATGGCCAAAAAATAACTAAAAACAAAAACGCCTGCTACATGTTAAGTGGGATTGATAAAAAAGTAAACATACAAGTTAAAACATGCGGTGTTGCGTGTGACCACCTAGATACAATCTTTTCCCTTCGTGCATGTTTATTGTGGTCTTCCATTTTATGATATTTTCCCACAACAAACTTCTTATTGGATTCTCATCGTGTTCTCATTTCGTCGTGACACAACCACAATGTAATTTCGACGTCCTCTAAAACCAATTTGGATGTAAATCTGCTATTTGCGTAGATGTCAGATGGCGAATCGTTCAGTGAGAACCTGTGGAGCCGGCCACGGCGGCTTGATTTTAGTTAAAACCAATTAGAAATGACCAGAAATAACAGCGCCTGGAGAAGATCAAGTCATTTTTCTCTTCAACCTCCCCGGAGAACATTAGCCCTCTCTATGGAGTTCCTTAAGTGTTTTAGTATATTAGGAGGGGAGATGATGAAAATCGTCAAGCTTTTTTAATCATTGCATTTTGCATTTGGAAGTTTATGAAGTATAATAAGAGTAAGTGTGTCAGTGTGAAAACGGATATGTTGCAATGACTTTGACAAAACTTGGATGACATTTGTCCTCTGTGCTGACTGAAGAACTATATAAGGTGATATGGCATCAATATAAACAATATATTAAATAATTGCACAATTAGGACTTTGCTGAAATTGAGCATTTGAAGTAAAAGTATTTAATGAACAGTTGATATGTGCCATGAGGATTCGGCCAATACCATTATCTCATTTTTGATGGAGGTGGCGTCTAGTCAAATACTGTGAGGTTGGAGCCATGACCTAGTAGGTTTCAACCATATGTTAACTGTTTGATTGTTTAACACAGGTAATGTTATCCATACAGTGCAATGTATGTTTGGACTGCTAGACAGGAGAAATGCACATAAGCATGTGTGATCTGCTAAAGAATGTGTACTGCATGTTGTTCTCTGACCTGCTAAAGACTTCTGCGTCTGTGAGACCAACATGTTATCTATAATTTAAAAGTAAGAATAAATGATTCATGAAAGGCTACTGTCGAAGGGAGGAGAGGTATAATCACGTATTTTGTTGATGCTGTTTCTCAAACACAAACAGAAGTAAAGGAAAATCGTATGATCTCACAGTGACTTGTGTTTTCAATAAGTGTACTCTGATGAAATTGCAGCATTTGACTCCGCTGAAGTGATTTGTCGGTCAATGTGTGTAAAATAAACGTGTCTGCCAAATGCATAAATATAAATGTATATATTTTTCATTTGTTTTAATAATTTAAGGATGCTTACTGAAAAACAATCGGCCTCCATATGCCTTATTTAGCCTGCCGCCATATTGATTCCAGAATGAGGCTGTGCGCTGTAAACCTATAACCGGGATGCTGGTCATTCAGCCATCAAACACATAATTTTAGAAATTTCCACAGGACAATGAACTTTAGAAATCATGGATTGTTGAAATGAGAAGTACATATGACCTAATTTGGGATAAAAGCAGCGGAATTTGTTCATAAATTTTCTAATTATGTAAGCATGCTTACTTTTCTTTAAAACACTGATATAGTCGCATAACTAAGTACATATCTCCACTTCGTACAGATTACAAAAAACGCAAGCATGAATACGTTAAAAATACGTTTTCTCCATAACATTTGTACACAACTTTAGGAATTCATATGGGATTTTACTTCTTACAATACATAAATATGTAAATCATGTAAATAGCTTGTTATCAAGTCAGTCACATGTCATTAAGTAACCACTGACTTCCATAGGAGGAAAAACAAATACTGAGGAATTCAATTGGTAACGTCAACTGAGTGCTTACCATAATTTATTAAAATATCTTCATCATTTATTGCAATACATTCATAATTGTTTTCCTACTATGGAAGTCAACGGTTAGAATCAGCTGTGTGCTTACGTCATTTATCAAAATATGAAGACTTTGGTTCCAAAACGCTATAAACGCCATTTAAAAAAAAAATAGTTATCACCAAAATCAGTATATCAGGTCAGTATTAAAAAGTAAATTCTTATTTCTACGCAAAATCCGATATCCGCCGCGTTATTCTGTCATATTTTCTCCCTTTTTCCCAAAACTGTCCTTCTAAATCCGCTTAACAAATCACAGCGCACCATTCATTGTAAACAATATGGGCAGCGTGTTGAATACACACAGAATCCTAGTTTTCCTCATCTACTTTGTACTTTGTGATCAACAAACAAACAAAAACAAAATACTTTTGATGGCATTGATAAACCTGTGGTGGTTTTCAGTGGTGGGAAAGAAACGTAAGCCATCAAAATCAAATAATTTACGCGATAGGCACTTGGGTGATAGGAAAATGCCGGGTGTTGCTTGTTTTCCCGACAGCATCAAGCTTCTGTCATGCTAACACACTGACCTCAGGGGATCTTATGAAAAACTTTCCATTATTTTACTTGAAGACAATGAAAATCGAGCAGGACCAAAACATTTTACAGCTTATCGCAGTCAAAAAAGTTCAGCGATGACGTCCCAAGGATGACAGCAGCAATGACAGTGTTCTTAATATAACAAAGTAAGTGTTTTGATTAATGCCATTAATCAACAACATGAGGATGAGAAAATTTTCATTTTTGGGTGAACTATCCCTTTAATATCAGACCAATATTGCATGGGTCAGACCTAAGGAAAGGACTAGTGGTTATAGCATGTTTTGAGCTTTTGAAGGTGCAAAGAACGCCAAATTTTCTGATTCTGTTCCCACTCTCTTCTTAAAATGAAAGTAAAAAAAAATCAAATAAAGCACTAAATTCACAAAAAAGATTATGCAAACCAGCTAACGGCACAAATCCCAATCTTGTGATGCCTACTAAAAACAGAGCGTCTATTATTTGATTATATCTTAAAATTACATTAAATCAAAAATGTTTTTTTTTTAATCATTTTCGGAAGCTAACAAAGGTTTTGCTCTCATATTAAACAACTAAGTTGAATTAAGGACCTGTTCTTCTCAATTCTAGATGCTTTCCTTAAAATGTGGGCCAGCTCTTACATTGCAGGTAAAACATGGAATCAGTTTTTTATTATTTTACCGAATTCAAGCCCTGGGCCATATCTTCTTGTCATATTAGCATGACTATCAAAAACCAAGGGTCCGTTCTTCTACTATACCACAGAATTTTGCGAGGGTCCATCAGCCCTCAAGCAACCCACGAATCTCCATCTCTGTCATCTCCCCCTCCCCTCTCAGCTGTAACGTTTCACCGGGTGTCTATACCAGCCCGTGTCCTTGTATGGATGAGAGAGCCACTGCCTCCCCACCACCGGTCTCTACAGACTGAACAGTGAATGAGTACAAGTGTAAAGCAGCAGTCAATGAATCAAGCGGTCTGACCGGCAGCAGCCGGGGGAGAGAGAACATTGAGCGGTCCACCCCGCGGGACCGGCCCTGCATTAGGAACTTCCTCGTCTGCCACAGGTTAAATGGATCGTTCCCATTAGCACGGTGAGGGGACAGCTCCATTACGTGAAGGAGACTCTAACTTTGAATGTCACAGAGTGCCGATCCCCGGCGCGTCAAGCACCCCGCTTGAAAGAACCCGGTGACAATAACCATCCGTGATAATAATTCGCTGTCAGACGCTAAGGAAGTTCGAATTATGATGCACGGCCTTCATGGCAGACCTCAGAGACGGGCCACGCTTTAGTGCAGTAGGTCGGCTTGTCTATGTTTCATTCAATTCAAAGTATGTAGAGATAAATAGGAGTATAAATTGTCAAGTCAATATAACGTCGTAAAATCAAAAGTGATTTAATGTGTGTTTATATGGATGGCATTACCTGGCAGGCAGTTTCTCCCTTTGCAGACGGTGGTCACCTCTGAATGCACTGTTTCTTAAAGGTATAGTTCGGCCAAAAACGATATTAAACCCATGATTTACTCACCCCCAAGCTGTACGAGTTGCATATGTCCATCGTTTTTCAGACAAACACATTTTCGGATATTTTAGAAAATGTTTTAGATCTTTCAGTTGATTAAATGTAATGTTACATTTAAGTCCAAAAAAGTGCGTCCACCCTTCACAAAATAAATCCAAACGGCTCCAGGATGATATACAAAGGTCTTCTGAGGGTAATCCACGCGGTGTTGTTGTAGAAATATCCATATTTAAAACTTTATTAACATAAATAACTACCTTCCGGTAGCGCCGCCATCTTAGACTCCTCTGTATTCAGGAGAGAGTATTAGTGTAGTGTACGCACTTTTCTTAGTGACGTATGACAAATTCGGAGGGTGGGGGCACAGAGCAGCAGCAGAGTAGCCTTCGTAGGCTGCATAAGCTCTCATCCTGAATGCGGACGCGACTAAGATGGCGGCGCTACCGGAAGGTAGTTATTTACGTTAATAAAGTTTTAAATATGGATATTTCTACAACAACACCGCGTGGATTACCCTCAGAAGACCTTTGTGTATCATCCTGGAGCCATTTGGATCGATTTTGTGAAGGATGGACGCACTTTTTTTGGACTTGAAGGTCGTGGACCCTGTAACATTGCATTTAATCAACTGAAAGATCTAAAACATTTTCTAAAATATCCGAAAATGTGTTTGTCTGAAAAACGATGGACATATGCAACTCGGACAGCTTGGGGTGAGTAAATCATGAGTTTAATATCATTTTTGGCCGAACTATCCCTTTAAAGAAACACAAAATTATTTTAAATTAGGCAAATTTTTCGGCTCCCCTAGATTTAAACATTTTATTTTTACCGTTTTGGAATCCATTCAGCCGATCTTCGCGTCTGGCGGTACTACTTTTAGCATAGCTTAGCATAATCCATTGAATCTGATTAGACCATTAGCATCACGCTCATAAATGACCAAACAGTTCCAATATTTTATTGATGATATTACACAGTGCCTGAAAATAGTCCCCTGCTATTAAAAGTTACAAAGGGGAGTATTTTCGGCGCTGCTTATATCATTGCGCCAGCTGCAGCCATGTTACGGCAGCAAAGTCCTTGATTATTACGCCAGAATGAGAGTATAGTTCCTAGCCATATCTGCCTAGAAAATCACAACTTTTAATTTTCCATCGGTCTTAGTACACGATGTCACTACGGAAGAGTCAAGTTTTAAATAGGAAAAATATCGAAACTCTTTGGTAATTTTTGCGTGCGATGCTAATGGTCTAATCAGATTCAATGGATTATGCTAAGCTATGCTAAAAGTGGTACCGCCAGACCCGGAGATTGGCTAAATGGATTCCAAAACTGTAAAAATCAGATGTTTCAATCTAGGGCATCTGATTTTTTTAAAAAAGTGGAGTGTCCCTTTAAGCATTTATTTTAAGGTTAGTACAATTTGTGTTGGCAAAGCTAGCTAGCTGTCTGTCTATATAGGAATGTGAAACTTAGAAACTGGGTTGTGTGAATTACCAGATTTTAAGGAATAGTTATTTTGTATTTAGGCTGATTTAGCTTCATCAGACACATTTCTTTGGGAAAAACAGCTAGACGGAGCACAAGAAATGGAGCAGGACACCGGAGTCCGAGAGACATATTGTTTTTGGATATGTCGTACATCTGTCTGTCTAGCAACAAAGTAAGAGAGTAAAAAAAATCACAATCGAGATTAAAATCCAGCATCCTGTTTAATTTCAGGCTTTAAGCTGAACTTCCAACAGCAGTCCTGACGTTGTCCTCTGAAGAAGACCGTGTGCGTTTTTCCATCTGTCAAGGATGCGTTCACCTCCAAACTGACCCGTCACCCCATCTTCCAGTGGAGTAGACATCACCTGGCAGGCTTCACAAATGTCAAGGCCTAGACCCAGACCCCCTCTAGCTCCAAACTCTGTACACCCATTGGTTTCCCTGGCCTCTTCCCCTTACACCCACCAATCGGAGCCCTCTCAATGACACCTAGAGGAGGAAGTGGGCTCTCTCCCCACCCCTCCCATCCCTCGCTAGCAACAGGCAACCATTTTTCTGACTGTGTCCAGCAGTCTCTTTTTGACAGTAATGATTTCTGAGCAAGTGCATTTTTTAAGATTGGTTTTTATATCTCTAAGTGACATTGACAGAATGGCTGTTGCTGTTTGAGATGGATGTAAGATAGATGATATTGCTCTAAAACAAACACTGGATCACACGGGGAGCCAAAGCACGTTTTACTAACATTGCCGGAAGACAGATTGTAGACTGACGGTATCTATGCAATGTTTTTAGCTGAATTCATGAGGTATCTGATAACCTCAGAGGCTAAACTGATTTGCTTTATGTTGTATGTACGAGTGCCTATTTGTACAAATAGCTGTTGTGAGTTCATGCGGTTTTTGTGGTTACTCCTCAGGTATGCTTTTACCAGGATGTTTGCAAAGCTATCTATTGAAAGCTGATATCAAATTGTGTTGTCAGTAATTCTAGATTGACCTTCAGCCTCTACGTCGCAGTCAGAAAGCCTACTTAAAAGTTAATAGATGTGAACGTCTTCAATATTGTTTTTAAATCATCTCAGGGTGAGTCCTCAAGAAGCTGCTTAATAAAATGACAACACATTATCTGGTCCATCACATGCACTTTATCGTAAAAAAAAAAAACTGTATTCCCTTTCCCATCTGAAAAATGCTTATTGCTAGCCAGACCTTTTGTATTTTTAGTGTAATTGTTGAATCATGTCAGCTCGATGTCCCTTGAGTTTCAGACGCAAGCTGTAGAAAAATTAGCCATTGCTTCCACATGACGAGTGGGATCTATTAGCGCGCGCTAGCCCGTAGAGCATGAGCGTGTTCGGTCCACATGGGACCCTCGATTTTATAGACGCACGCGTACACACGTTCATCCGTGAAACTGTGGCATTAGTCACGCTTTATAAGGTCAGAAATAAAGATGCACGTGGCGCTTCTGGGCTACGCCAACAGACATGTTTACGGATCCCCTTTGCATTCTGTATGTGATTTCATGTTAATTTCTATTATGTGGAGGTCGGCTGTGACAGCGAGGGAACGGGCTGGTTGTTGTGATGGCAACTCGCTGACCTGCCTGACCTTGCTTAGGCACAGCCTGTGGCAGCGCTAGGATGCATTAGCGCAGTCAAAGCTAGCTTCTGGCTTTTGGTCAATGTCACAGCGTACGGGGTCTCTGTTCCAATATGCTGTCAGCCTGCTTTGTATTTTACATGGCTTTCGGTGATACAGTAAATAAAATTACCACAGTAGCTTATGATACAACATTTCTTACATTTCTTGTGGTTTTTAAAACGAGTTTAATCTTAATATTTTATTCTTGCAGGTATTTCAGTAACAAAGAAGACACACACCTGTGAGTAAAACACTTTTACATTATTATTTTGCTTTGTTTTTCAATGGAGTAGCCTTTTATGTGTTGTTTTGTTGCATTGTTTGTTTGTATGTGGAGAACTATATGTTGTTTTCTTACATTGGTGGTTTTTGGATGGAGTATTATATGTTGTTTTGTTGCGTTGTTTGTTTGTATGTGAAGTACTGTATGTTGTTTGTGTTCAGGCGGAGTATTATATGATGAGTTGTTGTGTTGTTTGTTTTTAATGGAGTATTGCATGTTGTTTTGTTGCTTTGTTTGTTTTTCGATGCAGTATTATATGTTGTTTTGTTGCGTTGTTTTTAGGTGGAGTATTATTTGTTGTTTTGTTGTTAGGTGGAGTAACGCACAATGTTTTGTTGTGTTGTTTGTTTGTATGTGGAATACTATATGTTGTTTTGTTTGTCTTCAGGCAGAGTATTATATGATGTGTTGTTGTGTTGTTTGTTTGTATGTATGTATGTGGAGTATGTTGTTTTGTTGCGTTGTTTGTTTTTCGATGGAGTATTATGTGTTGTTTTGTTGTATGTGGAGTATTATGCATTTTCTTTGTTGCGTTGATTGTTTTTAGGTGGAAGATTACTCTATATGTTGTTTTGTTGTGTTGTTTGTTTGTATGTGTAGTATTATATGATGTGTTGTTGTGTTGTTTGTTTGTATATGGAGTATTATGTTGTTTTGTTGCGTTGTTTGTTTGTATGTGGAGTACTATACGTTGTTTTGTTGCGTTGTTTGTTTGTATATGGAGTATTATGTTGTTTTGTTGCATTGTTTGTTTGTTTGTATGTGGAGTACCATACGTTGTTTTGTTGTGTTGTTTGTTTGTATATGGAGTATTATATGTTGTTTTATTGCGTTGTTTGTTTTTCGATAGAGTATAATGTGTTGTTTTGTTGTATGTGGAGTATTATACATTTTCTTTCTTGCGTTGATTGTTTTAAGGAGGAAAATTACTCTATATGTTGTTTTGTTGCGTTGTTTGTTTTTCGATAGAGTATAATGTGTTGTTTTGTTGTATGTGGAGTATTATACATTTTCTTTGTTGCGTTGATTGTTTTTAGGTGGAAAATTACTCTATATGTTGTTTTGTTGCGTTGTTTGTTTTTATGTGTAGTATTATATGATGTGTTGTTGTGTTGTTTGTTTTTCGGTAGAGTATTATATGCTGTTTTGTTGTGTTATTTTTTTTTTGATGGAGTATTATGTGTTGTGTTGTTTTGTTGCGTTGTTTGTTTCTATGTGGAGTACTATACATTGTTTTGTTGCATTGTTTGTTTGTATATGGAGTATTATGTTGTTTTGTTGCATTGTTTGTTTGTTTGTATGTGGAGTACTATACGTTGTTTTGTAGAGTTGTTTGTTTTTCGATAGAGTATAATGTGTTGTTTTGTTGTATGTGGAGTTTATACATTTTCTTTGTTGCGTTGATTGTTTTTAGGTGGAAGATTACTTTATATGTTGTTTTGTTGCATTGTTTGTTTGTATGTGGAGTATTATATGATGTGTTGTTGTGTTGTTTGTTTGTATGTATGTGGAGTATGTTGTTTTGTTGCGTTATTTTTATTCGATGGAGTATTATATGTTGTGTTGTTGCGTTGTTTGTTTCTATGTGGAGTACTACTGTATACGTTGTTTTGTTGCGTTGTTTGTTAAAGGAGTATTATGTTGTTTTGTTGTGTTGTTTGTTTGTTAAAGGAGTATTATGTTGTTTTGTTGCATTGTTTGTTTATTTGTTTGTGGAGTACTTTATGTTGTTTTGTTGCGTTGATTGTTTTTAGGTGGAGTAGTATATGATGAGTTGTTGCATTGTTTGCTTTTAGATGGATTATTATATGTTTTTTTGCTATGTTATTTTTTTATTTTTTGTGTTTTGTTTACATTCTTTGTTTTAGAAGCATTACGTGTCATTTTGTTGCATTGTTTTGCTGTGAATTACAGTATATATTTATTTTTTTACTTTATTGCTTAGATTTGAAGTTTATTAATCTTTTAATTTTTTTGTCAATAATCGCTAGTCCTGTTAGTATGCACATTGAATGTAATGGTTGTATTTTGACTATAGGCAGATAAAGTAGTTTTTCTTGAGACGGTGCTGTACCGACTACTTGCTCTTGAAAACAAGGATGTGGTTTGCACATGACCTTCGTGCATGAGGTTAAAGACGTTCGTTTTGTTAAGTCTGTAGGAGAGATAGGAATCAGCTATGAAGGGAATCTTGTAAAATCTTTAGCATGTTGTGTATGTGACCTTTTCAGACGTAGTGCATCCTACAGATTAAGTTTATCAGGTGACTTCAAACTTAATCTGATTTTTTGTTGAGGTTGCAGGTTGTTTCAATTTCACACCCTGACATCTAAAGAGATATTTTCCATAAAAGGATACCCAAAATTTTTAATTTTAATGTCATCACAATGCACTGCCATAATACTGAATCTCCCCAATCTGTACGTTTTGGTCCGTTGTAAATTTAGCCAATCAGAAATCATCATGTTATTTTATATGAAAACACTGACATGCTTTCATGTGTCTATGTTCACTTGACTTTCTGAAAGGCTTGAGAATGAGCCAGTTGTAGCTGTCTTCTCCATTCAGCGAGCGTAAAGGTGGATCTCTGGCCTTTCATCATTTCTTTCAGGGTTCCTCTGCTATCTTAATTACAGTGCTGATCGCTTCTCCTTAACAGAAGACGCCAAAATCAAAGAACGTTTCAAGTGAAAGGGTTCAAAGCCTCGAACGCAGGCCGGACTTCACTATTTAATCTCAATGAAAGAAATGCTAATGACGCGTGTCAGAATGAAACAGATAGAGAACGCTGGAGTGAAAGAGCATGAGATTAAACCGTGAAGACGACGCGTGGGGGTGCGAGACCGGGTCAGAGGGGTGCAGTTTGACACAGATAGGGTTCCAAAAATTCATAACGGACGAGAAACGCAGCTGTTTTATTGCTTATAATGAATTGGATATTAATAATGAGTATTCGTGGTGTTTTGTGTCGACAGGAAATTAAAAGTGACCGGATTTACATCAATAATACACATTCCCGGTCTTATTGTGCATAGATCATCACTGCACACCGACAAAGACAGGGTGACGCGGGAGCCAGGAAGTGTAGGACGGCGTTACAGGGATGCAGGAAGTATGGCAAGGGAGAAGCAGCGTCTCGTTCCCTTCTCAGGGAACAACAGTTACATACGTAACCCGAGACATTTGATGTGTCAAACACAACTATGCAAAAAAACATTTTGGTATGAATCAACATTCACATACAGAAGATATAAGCATTTAAAGCAAAAAGTTTAGCATGTATGGGCCTTGAATCCCCCCCAGATTCACAAACTTTCAAGGACCCGTGGGAACCCTGAATATGTTGTAGGTGTTGGGCGGGGAATTTGGGATATTTTCGACTATGCCACATATGAAGCCATAATGAATTTATGGAAGCAACCAAAATGAAGCATGATCTTGCACATGCTTACATATCCACTAAAGGTTATGGTCTGGTAAACTTTATATTTTACACATTATTCCTCACCGTGCACTAAAATTTGCAGCTGAATGGTCATACGTTACCACAAAATCTTGGCCAAGAATTTCTATATTGGTGCATCGCTAATTTCCCTGCTCCAGCAATCTTACCCACACAATCTCTCTACAGATCTTCACCTTCCCACACACACACACAGACCCACACACATCACACAGACTCATCTCTTTACTCCTGCCTGAGCGATCAAAACCATGGAAGAGGGCCGGCGGTCCCCTCATCAATATAAATTACGGGGCAGCTGTTGGCTAGCAGTCACTTACTGGCTCCCTCTCGGCCTCCCCCGGCTGCACACTCAGCCCTTAATAAGCCCCAGCACTTTCTGGAAGAGAATAGATACTTCACTTGTCTCTTTTATGACCCACCATTATGCCCGTCTCTCTGACCAGTTCAGCACCACAGAGGCAAAGCCAATCTATCGCTTAGTGTTGAATGTTGCACATCAGACACACCCATAGATTCATTGGTAGCCCTGTGTCCAAAATCATGTGCTGTGCCAGTATATACTTACTGTAGTTGAATGAAGCGCCAACAGTTCACATTTTTTAACCGATGCGTTCCCTGTCCATATTCACAGCAACTTTCGACAATGAATATTCACATGGACAAAGTCTAGTGTGATTACACCCTCATGTTGTCGACATGAAAAAAATGTGCATGTTTATAAAATATATGTACAGTATAAATTCCCAAAATTAGTCAGCACTTCTCCTGATCTTTATCTGTAAGGCAGGAATTGACTGAGTCACTGTCTCGTGTATTTGAGAATGTGGCACAAGCAGACTCTTAAAGTTTCCCCACAGGCTCTGTTTTACAGCACGGTTTCATGTATGGTTCTACTTCACATTCGTTCTTGACAGTTTTATGACCAGGCTTTTATATGGTGCTACTGCAAGGCCATGCGGTTCTTCAACTCTTTTTCTTAGATAAACAGTGAGGTTTAACAGCTTTGTGAAGAGAATAACACAAGCATGAACAGTAATGAAGTACTATGATTTTTTATGTCAAGAACCGGCTGGTCCAAAGAATCTACATAAATGACTGAAAGAAAATTGTAGACCCTATAAAAGGTCCACACACTCCAAAATGATGGGGAAAATATAAATTTTTCTAGGTGTATTTTACCCATACATAAATTAATACAACAATGGGCAGACACATCCAGCATTTTTATTATGTAGGATTTGTTAGTAGAGAGGTATGTTTGTTTGTTTGAAATTAAATTTATTTTTTATTTTTAGTGGTGCATTGGCAAAGGGTCCTGATTTGGGCTGGGTATCGATTCAGATGTTCCAGATCGATTCAGTTTCGATTCACAAGCTATCGAATCGATTCAATTTCGATTCAATTTTCGATTCCGATTCTCGGGTTGGTTTTTATACTCGATTCTTGATTCAACAATGAATATAGATTTAATACAAATACTATATTAATAAAAAAATAACAGTGAACATAAGTTTACAAGTGGGTAATTAATAAAAAGAAATTAAAAGCCACAACACTAACCTTGTCGTCTTGCTTGCAAAATCTAAAATGCTTCCATACCTCTTACTTTTTATGTGAAGGTAGCATCAACGTCGATGAACCCCCTAAAATCTCCATTTTAAGCACTCAAAAAAAAAAAAAAAATGCACAAAAAAATATGGGGGAAAAAAACGATTCTGCTCTTTGAGAATCGATTCTAAATTGACCACGTTTTAAAAAACGATTAATCGAAAAATCTTTTATTTTTGCCCAGCCCTAGTCCGGATTCAATCTAATTTGGTTTTATTTGGTCATTGTAATTTCCATCAGAACTGATTTGTAACTCATATGCGACCCTGGACTACTAGATCAATCAGGAATATGTAGCAATAGCCAGCAATACATTGTATGTGTCAAAATGATATATTTGTGTATGTCAAGAATAATTAGCATTTAGCCTAGCCCCATTCATTCCTTAGGATCCAAACAAGGATGAATTTAGAAGACACAAAACACTTCCATGTTTTCCCTACATTTTTTTATCTAATCGCCATGTTTTATTTTGTGCCACCATATTTACTCATGTAACTACTCATGTAACAGTCTTTAAATACGGAAAACATGAAAGTGGCTTCTAAATTCATCCCTGTTTGGATCCTAAGGAATGAATGGTGCTGGGCTAAATGCTAACACATTCATGACGTGCTGTACAAAGATGAAGGGCCTGCATTGAAAAAAGATAGATATGTATTAATTTGTCTAAGTTGAGGTAAGAACATAGTAAAATATTGAAGTTTTCCTTTAAGTAAAGGTCATGTTCCATGAAGATATTTTTGTACATTTCCGACAGTAAATATATCAAAAATGTATTTGTCATAAGTACTATGCATTGTTAATTTGGACAACTTTAAAGACGATTTTCTCAATATTTTAATTTTAGTTGTATCTTGACATATGTGTGCGATTGTATAAATATCAATTTCTAAAAAATGTACTCTTATGAGGGGTTTTGTGGTCCAAGGTCACATATGGGTGATTCTCACGAAATCCAGATTTAGAAGGTGTCCAGCATCAGAATTTTTAAAAAGCCCTTAAGGCCTTTTTTTGCACATATACGATTAAGGTCTGAACTTACTAGAACCATTATTTTTAGAGGATTTAAAAAATATTTCCTAAAGAATTACTTATATTTTATAGATTAACATTATCAAAAATTATCATTACCGCAACATGATATTACATTAAATATATGCATTTACAAACTCATGTTTCGGTAATGAGAACTAAAAAGTTGTCTAGGTACTATGACAAACAAAATTTTTACTTTTATCTGGAGAGAAAAAATAAGAACTGCCTACCTGGTAGCCATCTTGAGGGTCACAGTCAATTATGGCCCTTCCAACAATATATATATATATATATATATATATATATATATATATTTTTTTTTTTTGAAATGTTAGTTCTTTGAGGGCTTAAACAACGATTGAAAATTGTTGCGGAGGATGAGAAAATTGGTCTTGGACACATTTGTATTCCTTATTATTGTCTCTACATTTACCAATGAGCACCAAATACCACATGTTTCTTTACTGTAAATGTTTATAGTATAACATGCACTGCGTTTTTTTTTTTTAATTATAAATATTTACATGTCAAAGATCCAGTCATGGACATGTTGTGGTAATGACAATTTTCCCCATAAATGTGGAAAAAACCACAAAATTGGTTCGTATGATGTCATTTGAAATCATGTGCAAAATAGTACATGAAGAGATGTTTGTAACAGTTTGCACTTACTTTTCTTATCAGAATGTTTAATGACACCTCATAAGTTTAAATTCTGGAGAATCACCCATATAGAAAAGTATAGCTGTCCACAACAAGCCACACGGTTCAGATGCCGACTAACATTTATTGCAAGTGTTTGTTCAGATCGCTAACCTAAAGTTACAGCTGTATTATTTGACATGATTTATTATTACCATGTTAGCATAATTACATCTGCAGAGTTGAAAGCATTGGACGGTCGTGTCCGGGAATCATATTAAGAGGACAATAGAGTCCACTCTCTGCTATAGTGAGATGAGTTGTTACATGTCTAAGAGGATGACAGGACACGCTGATAAGAAGCACTGTGTGATTACAGGCGGTAGACTAGACTTTAATCTTTTATTTGTGTCTGTATGTTTTCCAGTACTGATATCACATAGCTGATCCTTTGCCAGAGAAACTGTCTGTCACGCCAAAAGGTTCCACATCTCAACAAAGCAGATCTACTGTATGATTACTGTCATGCATTTAAAGTATACACTGTCAGATAAAAGGGTCAACATTTGTACCCCAGTTCTCACTAGGGGTGTACCCTTTCCAAAAAGTATAGCCTTCCACCTAAAGAGTTCATAATAGTACATAATATCAATGCGCCTCCTATTTTTGATCTTTTAGCACGATGCTAATGGTCTAATCAGATTTAATGAATTATGCTAAGCTATGCTAAAAGTAGTACCGCCAGACCCGGAGATCAGCTGAATGGATTCCAAAATAGGAAGAATCAAATATTTAACTCTAGCCGAGCTGGAAAATGAGCATATTTTCAAAAAAAGTGGAGTGTCACTTTAAATGCCATAAAACACACTTTGATTTCATGGGGTCTTCAAGGCAACAGACTGTCTAATGTGAGCTTCTCATGTCGTGGCGAACGCCAAATAATAAACACGCAATCTTCTTGTACGCATATGGAAATCTGCCCAGATTTATGTGATATTCCAAACTTGTCAGAAGCTCAGGGTATGAAGCACCGAAGATAAATGGGCTCTGTATTACACTGTGGTTTGTTATTCCATCGAGAATTATTCTCTCCTAACGCATTGTTCTGCCGTGCTGCTGTTAGTCACGGATGACAGGTATTGAGCAAATTAAGTGTTTGCTTGTTTAGGGCTGTACCGAGAGAGCGACAGCTGTAGTGAAGCGTTAGACGAGCCCATCTGAGTTTCGCGCAGGTTAGTCATGACCACGGGGACGCCGAGAGTGTGCGAGGGAAAGACAGATTGATTGAACTTTGGAGAAACGAAAGAAGGGAGAATGGATAAGGAATGAGAGAGACAGAGACTCGTAGAGAAAGCTTATCTGTCTCCATAGCGAGGACAGGCTGTGTCAGTGTTTATTGAGAAGTATGGCATAACACCTGCTAGTTCATTTGTTTACCGCCCCATACGGCGCTGGGAGAGTCGTCGAGAGTCAAGCTCGCTAATCTCAATCAAACCATAAAGACGTTACGGCCGACCTCGCTGAAATATTAACAATGATAGGACGAGCGTTAAACAAACTGTGCGCTCGCCATCCTGAGCAAACATTCAGCTGCATGAAGCAAAATATTTGTTCTCTATAACTCCACGCAAGTAATGACAATAATTTCCGAACATTCTGGTCTTTTGTGTTTTATGCATGGGCGTCGGAACCATTATTTGTGGGTGGGACAGGAGCCACCTACTTTTTAAGATCAATGATATTGGACCCACTCCATTTTTCTCTAATTTAGCGCATAATAAATTAATAAATTAAACTCCTTTCCGCGTTAAGCAAAACTTTTCAGCAATAACAGCAGCTTATTAATTAAAAGAAAATGGCATCTACTTCGGTAAATGCTACAGACCCACCCACATTTATTTTAGTTTCCGACACCCATGGTTTTATGATAATGTTTACGAATGATTCTTTACAAATCCACATCATAGCGAGATTACTTGCTAGAACTTGGACAAGAGCCCTCTACAGCTGATCTAATGCTGCGTTCACACCAGCCGCGGTAGAGGCGTCAAGCGTGAGTGATTTCAATGTTAAGTCAATGTAAAGACTCGATGTACGTCTGAAGGTCCCGCGGCGCGAATGAGGCGTTTAGCGTGGTGCGGCAGACGCGATTCCGCACGAGTTGAAAAATCTGAACTTTGGCGGAAAAACGCACCGTGTTAAAGGGTAGTTCGGCCAAAAATGATATTAAACCCATGATTTACTCACCCCCAAGCTGTCCGAGTAGCATATGTCCATCGTTTTTCAGACAAACACATTTTCAGATATTTTAGAAAATGTTTTAGATCTTTCAGTTAATCAAATGTGAAGTTATGGGGTCCACGTCCTTCAAGTCCAAAAAAGTGCGTCCATCCTTCACAAAATAAATCCAAACGGCTCCAGGATGATAAACAAAGGTCTTCTGAAGGTAATCCGCGCAGTGTTGTTGTAGAAATATCCACATTTAAATCTTTATAAATGAAAATAACTCCCTTCCGGTAGCGCCGCCATCTTAGTCGCGTCCGCATTCGAGATCAGAGCTTTACGCAACTTACGGAGGTTACTCTGCTGTTGTTCTGTGCCCCCGCCCTCCGAATTTGTCATACGTCACTAAGAAAAGTGCGTACACTACGCTAATACTCTCTCCTGAATACAGAGGAGTCTAAGATGGCGGCGCTACCGGAAGGTAGTTAACTACATTAATAAAGTTTTAAATATGGATATTTCTACAACAACACTGCACGGATTACCCTCAGAAGACCTTTGTTTATCATCCTGGAGCCGTTTGGATTTATTTTGTGAAGGATGGACACACATTTTTTGGACTTGAAGGTCGTGGACCCCGTAACTTCCCATTTAATTAACTGAAAGATCTAAAACAGTTTCTAAAATATCTGAAAATGTGTTTTTCGTAAAAATGATGGACATATGCAACTCGGACAGTTTGGGGGTGAGTAAATCAGGGGTTTAATATAATTTTTGGCCGAACTATCCCTTTAACCAATCAGGATATGACGTGATTACAGGAAATGAGTGGAGTCGCAGAAGACCCTTCCATAACGCGATTTTTCGCGTGAATGTCTCAATGACTAGAGTTTCACGTGCAGCTTTCACGCACGAATGAAGCAAGTAAACTCAAAATGTTCAAGCGTCCAACTACGCGCGGTAGATGTGAATTTGACGCCTCAATTGTGCCTGGTGTGAACCCAGGGTAACACTGCAGGGATTAAACATAATAATTTTGTACGCTGCCAGAAACATCCCAGCAGTGGTCCGACATATTTCAATTGCACTGCTAAAACGTAAAAAAAGGGAGCTGTGCTTTAAACGCATTTCATCATTTTGGCTTGTTTTGCCTACGTCCTCCCAGGGGAGACATCATACGTAGATTTCATCCCATGTTCACCAGATGAAGGCCTGAAAAGGTTAGACGTAAAACATCAAATAGATTTACTAGTGGCTTGGGTAGCAAGACGCGCCGCAAGTCATCTCGCCTCGACCTTCAACGTCTTGTTTTGCGAAGACTGACATATGGAAAAGATTTGTTATACGTCACCTATAAGGAGAAGTAATGGCCACAGCACGCTGCGCTATATTTTTTTGTCACGCCGGTTTGGCTAAGTGCTTGGTAAATGAAGTGAACACAAGCTCGTCAGGAGAGAACGTTTTGAATTGACGACGCGTCCCGGGAGTGCGATTTCTGACGAGGCGATTTCGCTCTCAGCATGCCTCAGAAACTCCAGACAACTCCAGAGAAAACAAAAAGGCAGGCAGTACATTCAAATTGACACTCTCCAATTTTAACAACAGATATTTCATCTTTTTTCCATTTGTTTGTGCCATAGAAAGAATATTTTCTTTTTGGACACTTTCCTTTAATCCATAATAGCCTGCCATTTTTTTATTTATCAGAAATAGGTCAGTATATTCACAACAGAGAGGGATGGACCACTTCAGTAAAAAGGAAATCAATAGAGACATCTATTTGTCATAAACCAGGACAGCGTGATTTTTATCCTTTTCTTCTATACTTTTTCTTGCATCCACACAATGTGACAGCTCCTCATTTTTCAGCCAAAGCATTACGCTTGTCCATTTTGCCGAATTGCAAATAGGCCTTAGTGAATGCACTTCTTTGCATAAGTTGCGTAAATTGAGTTTTTATTTTTTTGCTTTCTCATCACCTCCTTTGGTCGAGGAAGCCTGAATGGGAGAGGTTTGCCGTGATGGTTGCTTTTGTGTTCTGGCATGGGGAGAAGTGGTCAGACAGGGTTGGGTTCTCAGCCTTTATTTAGTTTCTTTGTAGTCACTTAATCTGTCTCTTCCCCTCTGTGGCCGGTACGCTTTATGCCCGCCACGCTTCCTCGGCTTCGTCAGCTCTTCTCCGGCTGCCCTGTCTCTTTGTGCGTCCTTGTGAACCTCAAAGGCCTTGTTGTGAAGAGACGTCAGACTGAAAAACATCAGCGAGTGACATGTGTCATGCACACAAAGCTCGCTGCCGTTGTGGGTGGAATACGGAGCTCCATCTGCTAAGGTGGATTATTCCTTTGCGTTGTGCCGCGGATGACAGTGGGCAGGTTTGCTTGCGTGGGCATGGACAGGGTGTGCGTCTGGTCAACATAGCTGTGCTTTCTCTATTGGCATGTATTTTAAAGTATCTAAATAACTTTTTGCAACGAGTTATCATATATTCACAGCATGTTATGTGAGACGGAACAAACTGGAGTTCATATATTTTTGGTGAGCTTTTATATTTGATGTATCAACCTTAAAGGGATAGTTTGGCCAAAAATTATTTTAAACCCATGATTTACTCACCCCCAAGCTGTCCGAGTTGCATATGTCCATCGTTTTTCAGACAAACACATTTTCGGATATTTTAGAAAACGTTTTAGATCTTTCAGTTGATTAAATGTAATATTACGGGGACCTTCAAGTCCAAAAAAAGTGCGTCCATCCTTCACAAATTAAATCCAAACGGCTCCAGGATGATAAACAAAGGTCTTCTGAGGGTAATCCGCGCGGTGTTGTTGTAGAAATATCCATATTTAAAACTTTATTAACGAAAATAAATACCTTCCGGTAGCGCGCCATCTTAGTCGCGTCCGCATTCAGGATGAGAGCTTACGCAGCCTACGGAGGCTACTCTGCTGCTGCTCTGTGCCCCTGCCCTCCGAATTTGTCATACGTCACTAAGAAAAGTGCGTACACTACGCTAATACTCTCTCCTGAATACAGAGGAGTCTAAGATGGTGGCGCTACCGGAAGGTATTTATTTTCGTTAATAAAGTTTTAAATATGGATATTTCTACAACAACACCGCGTGGATTACCCTCAGAAGACCTTTGTTTGTCATCCTGGAGCCGTTTGGATTTAATTTGTGAAGGATGGACGCACTTTTTTTGGACTTGAAGGTCGTGGACTATGGGTGGACCCCGTAACATTACATTTAATCAACTGAAGATCTAAAACATTTTCTAAAATATCCGAAAATGTGTTTGTCTGAAAAACGATGGACATATGCAACTCGGACAGCTTGGGGGTGAGTAAATCATGGGTTTAATATCATTTTTGGCCGAACTATCCCTTTAAGATGAACATGCATTTACATTATTCAAAGTGTGTTCCCTGGGAATCAAACCCATGACCTTTTGTGCTTTTAACACAATGCTCAACCAATCGAGCCACAGGAACATTCCTATTGAGATGAATGCCAACCATAACTTCACCTGGCTGGTAGGAAAAAGCTCCTTGTATCCTTCGCGAAGTGGCACGGCCTTGTACGAGCTAACGCTGGCTATCCGTCACTCGCTACTTTCTCCATGTCTCATCACTTCCTATTCATACAGTGGCAGACAAGTGCGGCGTGTCAGCATGAAATGAGGGCTTTGATTCATGGGGCAGGACAGACACGGAGGTCATCTGCTTCTGGCAGATATGAACGCCACTGATGGAGACTGACTGCTGATGTTTAAGATGGTGCTGATGAAACGTCCTTGTGCCATCATTAGCTTCCTCAACGGTCTGGTGCGCGAGCGGACGTGGTCACACACACACACATGCACAAACAGAGAGTAGACACACCTAGTCTTCTTGAGAGACCTTTGTCTAAATATATAGTGTGGTACATAACGGTACCGACGAGTGCATTTTAGTATCTCAAAGGTACATGTTTGGTACCAAATGTATATGAAGAGTTTGGTTCCAAAACGCAATAAATCCATTTTGACTAATTTCAGTAAAAATATGTTTTCTATACCAAGAAAGTGATGAAAACCACAATTTTCTGTTATTTCACATAGCATCTTTAGGTTATAATAACATAAAAAATTTGAATCCATAATTTGATTTTCAAAGATTTATTATAAAAACTGATAATTTTTTCAGCAAAATGCAATAAATTCAAGTTTTTTTTTCAAAATGCTATAAATCTATTGAATCAATATATAAATGTGCATTCATCTTTGCCATGTTATATTCATTTAGTTGACTAGTGGTATACACTGATAAAAAAACATTAATGTCATTAATCAAAACACTTACTTTGTCATATTAAGACCACTGTCATTGCTGCGGTCATTCTTGGGAAGTCGTCGCTGAACTTTTTTGACAGCGATCAGCTGTAAAATGTTTTGGTCCTGCTCGATTTTCGTTGACTTCAAGTAAAATAATGGAAAGTTTTTCATAAGATCCCTGGGGTCAATGTGTTAGCATGACAGAAGCTTGATGCTGTCATGTGAGAACAAGCAACAGCCGGCATTTTCCTATGTCGGAGTGCCTCTCGCGTAAATTATTTGATTTTGATGGCTTGCGTTTCTTCCCCGCCACAGAAAACCACCACAGGTTTATCAATGCCAACAAAATTACTATTTTGTTTTTGTTTATTTGTTGATCACGAAGTTCAAAGTAGATGAGGAAAATTAGGATTCAGTGTGTATTCAAAGCGGCGCCACTGTTGTTTACAATGCGTGGAATGGTGCGCTGTGATTGGTTGAGTGGATTTATTGCATTCTGCAGAAAAGGAGAAGTGGCGTTTATCGCTTTTTTGGAAAAAAGAGGGAAAAGATGACAAATTAACATGGCGGATATTGGATTTTGCATAAAAATAAGAATTTACTTTTTATTCTGACCTGATATAATACTGATTTTGGTGGTAACTATTTTTTTTTAAATGCCGTTTATTGCATTTTGGAACCCAAACTCTTCATATGGACCTATTAGGGCCTTCTTAAAGGGTACTGCCCCACTGACAGCTTAGGACCATATTTGACCAGTCAGATTTAGCTTGGAATCCCATATACTATACAGATGTCAGATGTTTAAGGCCTGTTTGATTCCTCCAATCACAGCTCTGCTTGATGGCGTATTTAAAATACAGTACAAACTTTGAGTCAGGTAAGAGAAAATAAGAAATAATAGGTTCTATGAGCCTCCACCTTAAGAATTTTGCTTCCTCACGAGCCATCTTTATTATGTGATTTACAATGGCAATAACTGTAAAAGTGCAGAGACAATTATGCACTGCTAGAATAATGAGAACTATAATTATCAAGTAAAACTTCGGTATCTGAATTATTCAGCTGCAATTTTGCTGAATAAACCATGCAAACGACTGTGATCTTCAGAGATATCATTCTTTTGAATTAGAGATACTTTAGGAACATTTGGAAAACCACTTTACAGAGATGTGCATTAAGGCCCATGTTCAGGAGTTAGTCCATAAATCAGTAAGGCAGAACAGAGAGAAATAAAATTTAAAATCAGTGTTTAATACTATAGGGTGGTCACAGAGTCATCTAATAGGCTTAAAGGCATAGTTCACCTAAAAATGAAAATTCTTCATTATTTACTCATCCTCAAGTAAGGGTTACAAACCTGTATACATTTCTTTGTTTTGCTAGACACAAAGGAAGATATTTGTAATCAAGCAGGAGCACCATTGACTTTAATATTAAATAAAAATACTAAGTCAATGGTGTTAAAAAACAGTTTGCGTACAAATATATCTTCCTTTGTGTTTAACAAAATAAAAAATATATATAAATGATGACATAATTTTCATTTTTGGGTGAATTATTCCTATAACGCTTTAATTTTGGATAAAAGCAACACTACTAAATAATACCTTTTTAGATAATTCCCCCAAAAATATACACTCACCTAAAGGATTATTAGGAACACCTGTTAAATTTCTCATTAATGCAATGTTGTAATGGTGTGGGGGATGTTTTCTTGGCACACTTTAGGCCCCTTAGTGCCAATTGGGCATCCTTTAAATGCCACGGCCTACCTGAGCATTGTTTCTGACCATGTCCATCCCTTTATGACCACCATGTACCCATCCTCTGATGGCTACTTCCAGCAGGACAATGCACCATGTCACAAAGCTCGAATCATTATAAATTGGTTTCTTGAACATGACAATGAGTTCACTGTACTAAAATGGCCCCCACAGTCACCAGATCTCAACCCAATTGAGCATCTTTGGGATGTGGTGGAACGGGAGCTTCGTGCCTTGGATGTGCATCCCACAAATCTCCATCAACTGCAAGATGCTATTCTATCAATATGGGCCAACATTTCTAAAGAATGCTTTCAGCACCTCGTTGAATCAATGCCATGTAGAATTAAAGCAGTTCTGAGAGCGAAAGGGTGTCAAACACAGTATTAGTATGGTGTTCCTAATAATCCTTTAGGTGAGTGTAAATGTTGTTGTTATTTGTTGACCATTCTGTCGTTCCAAATAAGAATAGTCACACTTTTTTGTCCATACTGTATCATCAATAATGTTTGACCCTGTCTGTATAATCCAGTTTAAAGTCGCAATCTAATTTTGAGATTAGTTTGATTTCAATAATTGATTTTTAAATTCACACTTTACATTATATATGATGATTTTATGTAGAAAACAGTAAATTACAGTTTTAAAATAGCTTTCCCACAGACGATGAATACGGTTATACAGATGGAAAAAAAACAAGAAAAAATAGACTTGTTTCTTTTTCCAGGTTCTCCTAATCTCTCATTCCCGTCCTTTCTTCCTCCTTTAGCCGTACTGGCCTCTCTCTATCACACAATGTGGTTTAATGTATCAGGGCTTGTCAGCGCAACTCCACCTGCACACTTAGCGCCTTGCCGGCTTTGTATCTGTTCTGATTAAGTGGCAGACTCCTTAATGATGTGGTGGACTCGCTCCAAAGATCAACTTCATTTTTCACCACACGGTCATTAAAGCACTCGCCTTTCTAATTTCTGCTTGCATAATTCAAATCGCTCGCACCTTGCCGAACACACTGTGGACGAACGCAGGGATTTTAAGCTATAACTCAAGTGTGATTTAAAGTGAATATATCTAACAGTTATAGTTGCTTCAATAAAATTAAAGTATTGATAATTCTACTTCTTTTTATGTCATTTAAAACGTATGACTTTCACAAAAGCATTTGAACGTGAATAGATCTTGATCCAGTCGATCTTCATAAAAGACATAACAGCAATCATAAAAGTGCCATGAAAGTAACTAATGATGACAGCACAGGTGCGAATGTCTTCCTTTAAGTTGTATGAAAGAATAACAACATGAGGATAAATGTACATATTTGGATAAAATATCCCTTTCGTTGTTACTTCACAACATTACAGATTAGAGGAATTACGTATTTGATTGATTTGCAAAAAGGTTCGTCTCTCGTTTTGTGTTGCATTAAGAAGCTGTCGTAACAGAGAGATTATTCTTCTCAGGAGTTGTGTACTTGAGACAAATGTACCCTATAATGTACCGGATTACTGAATTAAGGTCGACACACAGCAACTTTATCCTTTAATCCCGTGTTTTGGTTTCAAACAGCATTTGTCATCAAACCCGAAATTTAAAGTCTGAAAATAGGAAAGATGAGACAAGAAGTGGTCTTAAAATTGAGGGGGGGGGTTTAATACCACCGAGCAGGTTGGCGCTTTGTTTGCTGATTATAAAGCTGTTTTCCTCTGCATACTTCCCAAAAACATTCACTTGAAACGACGACTGGGTTTTCATTTTTCAAATGGTACAAATATTATTCTCTGATTTTGTATTTTTGCAACTCTGACTATGCCAAGGTTAAGGGTTTGATCGACAGGCGACAGTAGAATTGATCATCTTTAAAGCTTCAACTTTTAGCCATTTACAGTAGCTATTAAACTTTACACACTATCAGAAGTAAAGGTACAAAAGCTGTCACTGGGATGGTACCGTTTAACTCCTTCACCGCCAGCGTTTTTTAAAAAAGTTGCCAGCCAGCGCAAGCGTTTTTCACCAAAGTTTAATGCCTTCCAGAAAATGTTCTTCTTTAAATATATAAACATACAATATACCACATGAAAGAACAGACCCTCTGCTTTCAAACAAAAATAAATGTTTCATCCTACCTTCAGTGGTTATTTTGTAATCAGCTTTTGAATATGGGTAGGTTTTTGCCAAAACACAAAATTTTGAGCAAAAAGCAGAGATAATTCCATTTTTGTGACGGACTTTTCATAGAGATCCCATTCAGAGCGATCTTTAAAACAGACACGGACATGCAGCCGCTTGCCATAGGGCAATACTTCCGGGTTTAAAAAGTTGCGGAAGGGCCACCTGGTGGATAATAGCGGTATTGCGGAAAGACCGAAAATCTCGTCATTGGCAGGGAAGCGTTTTCTCTTAATTGACGAGATATCTCGTCAATGGCGGTGAAAGAGTTAAAAAGGTCGTAATATGTACCATTTAGGTATAAATATCAACTACTATGTATCTTAAAAGTACCAGTATTTACATTTGAGGTACTATTATGCACTCTTTAGATACAAAGGTGTACTTTTTGAAAGGTTACCACTAGGGGTGGCACGGTTCACAAAGCCCATGGTTCGGTTCGTATCACGGTTTTCGGTTCTTGTTAACACTCCAGTAATGTACTTCAGCATATGATATAATTATCCACAATTTAGGATACAGTATTAACAAAATATCATGTAATCATGCACAAACTGAATTTGACTTGACTTTTAGCAAATTATTGGGACCATCTCTAAGGAAAGCTAGGTGAGACGCAAAAAAATGAGAATGTGTATTGTTATCTCTACAGGAACGTATGTGCCTTTTAAGCACCCAAAGATTGAACTTGAAGCACACAAAGAATAAAGTAAAGAATTAACTTGCATTTATCAAACTGCCAATTTCAGCGTAGCTTTAAGCCTTGTTTATTTTCGACGCATCCACACGAGCGCGAGCGGCAAAAATGAAGTCAACGCAAAGTGGGCGGTAGTGGGTGTTGAGTGTGCAAGACCCCATTTATGCTGTTTAGTAAATCTGGTCTTTAGATTTCACTCAATTATATTACTGGTCAGCAAGCTTTACCACTTCTGCATAATTTCCTACCCACAATGCTCTTAGGTTGGCTCTATCCGCAGCGGGCCTGGGCGAACTTAAAGGTGCTGTGAAAGACTAAAAGTGGGGCATGCGCGAGGCCTCGCCGCGACCTACCTTGTTCAAAGGTTCAGGGGGAAGAGAGCTCTGACAGGCCTACTCCTCGGTGGAGAACATTACTAATGTGTGAGGGTGCAGGACGGGCCAGGCCCGTGATAAATAGCTCCCAAACACGCTCATAAGTCAACAATAAAAGAGTAAAGCTGAAAGCCCTCTGACCAGAAGCTCAAAAACAGTAAGAAAGAAAAAGACTGTTGTTGTTTTGGGCCTAATGAAAAGGCTGAATGAAGAAGTATGGTAGCCTCAAGAACTTCTTTAATCTTGTGGGAAATTCTTCCATTGCTACGCTATCTTGGGAAAGTTGCCATCTACCAAAAACAATGCAAATCCTAACATTACATTACCCAAAATCAAAAAATCCAATCAATTCTCCATGGATGAACTTAAAGGAAAACACCACAGTTTTTCAATATTTTACTATGTTCTTACCTCAACTTAGACGAATGAATATGCGTGCACTTAATCTTTGTACAGCGCGTTGTGAATGTGTTAGCATTTAGCCTAGCCCCATTCATTCATTAGGATCCAAACAGAGAAGAATTTAGGAGCCACCAAACGCTTCCATGTTTTCTTTATTTAAAGACTGTTACATGAGTAGTTACACGAGTAAGTATGGTGGTACAAAATAAAATGTGGCAATTTTTAGGCGGATAAAAAATGAGAACTATATTGTATGGCGGAAGAGAACTTAGTTTGCAGCACTTCGGCCTTGGGCGCAGTAACAAAAAGTTTTCCCTACCTTTTGTCTCATAAATGTTTAATTTTCGTTTGTGAACACTATATTCAGTTGGTTTTTATCATGCACGTCTTTAACACTTTGCTTCGCCCACCATCTTTCGTATTTTCTTTCGTTCACCCCTTTTATCAAAGTTGAAATAGGCGTTTGGCACCGAGGATGTGTATCTGCGAATGTTTGCATGTTGGGGAGGGTGTTGCGTGTTTCCTTGACACGGTGTAATACATCACACGCTCCAGGGGGTCTCTCTGGTATGCTCCTCAATAATGAAGTTCATTCGTTAACTTCCCCCCTCAAAGGCCACGCTCCCCCGCTGCCCTTTTCAGCAGCCGCAGCACTTCGTACAGTATTCATAGCGCCACGTGAAAAAAACACATAATCATGCTCTTTACATGCAACAGTCGCCGCGGCCACAGACGCTCCGCGTGAAGGATAAGAAGCCCATTACCTATCCCTCATTCCTTGTTATGACTGTAATTATCACAGCCGAAATCACCTGCCCTACTTCCTGTTGAGAGACTGGTGAGGTTCCACTTCCAGTCACCCCCTCTTCCTGTTTTTCCAAGAGAGGGAGTTTTATGTGGATTCACGGGGAGGAAGAAAAGGGGCATTTGAATGCAGAGCATCTCTGCCTTGCCTTGCCTATCCTTCTTCTCCAAGGAAAGATCCTCAGCTTTTTTTGGTTGAGATCTTTCATATTGTTAAGATAGAATAACTTTATATCATATTTCCTTTATATTGAAGGAATAAATTAGCCAAACATGAAAAGTATATTTTTATTTACTGACCACACTGCAAGAAATGACTTTCTTACTTAGTATTTTTGTCTTGTTTTAAGTAAAAATATAAAAATATTCTTAAATAAAGATGAATTTTCTTGATAAGCAAAATTACCTAAAAAAACTCTGCCAATAGGGTGAGAATTTTTTCTTGAATTAAGGTTTTAAGAAAAACGTAAACCATTGGCAGATATTTTTGGTTGTTTTAAGCACAAATTCACTTAATTTTTTTATATTTTGTCTAAAAACTAAACTTATTTTCCGGGGTCATTTTGCTCATCAAGAAAATGCGTCTTAATTTAAGAATTCTTTGATATTTCCACTGATATTTCTATCAAGACAAAAATGCTAAGTAAGTGAGTCATTTTTTGCAGTGCATACACTGCAAAAAATGATTTTTTAAGAAAAAAAATCTTAGTATTTTGTCTTGTTTTCAGTAAAAATATCTAAAAATTCTTAAATTAAGATGCTTTTTATTGATGAGCAAAATGACCCAAGAAAATAAATCTAGTTTTTAGACCAAAAATATCAAATTTTAGTGATTTTGTGCATAAAACAAGCAAAAAAAAATCTGCCAATGGGGTAAGCAAATTTTTCTTGAATTTTTCTTGAATTTAGTGTTTAAGAAAAAATTTCAAGATTTTTTGCTTACCCCTTTGGCAGATTTTTTTTTGCTTGTTTTATGCACAAAATTACTTAAATGAGACATTTTTGGTCTAAAAACAAGATACGCAGTGTACTGACTACACGGGGGAAAAACTGACTTTCTTACTTTGTATTTTTGTCTTGTTTTCAGTAAAAATATCTAAAATTTCTTGAATTGAGATGCTTTTTCTTGATGAGCAAAATGACCCAGGAAAATAAGTCCAGTTTTTAAGACAAAAAATATACAATTTAAGTGAATTTGTGCTTAAAACAACCAAAAATATCTGCCAATGGGATGAGAAATTTTTTCTTGAATTAAGCTTTTAAGAAAAATATAAACTTATTTTTAGATTGTTTTTCTCACACCATTGGCAGATATTTTTGCTTGTTTTAAGCACAAATTCACTTAAATTTAGTATATTTTGTGTAAAAACTAAACGTACACTGCAAAAAATTATTTTTAAGAAAAAAATTCTTAGTATTTTTGTCTTGTTTTTAGTAAAAATATCTAAAAATTCTTAAATTAGGATGCTTTTTTATGATGAGTAAAACGACCCAAGAAAATAAGTCTAGTTTTTAGACCAAAAATATCAAATTTAAGTGATTTTGTGCATAAAACAAGCAAAAAAATCTGCCAATGGGGTAAGCAAAAAATCTTGAAAATGTTTCTTAAACACTAAATTCAAGAAAAATGTGCTTACCCCATTGGCAGAGGTTTTTTTTTTTTTTTTTGCTTGTTTTATGCACAAAATCTCTTAAATTTGATACTGTATATTTGGTCTAAAAACTAGATTTATTTTCTTGAGTTGTTTTGCTCATCATAAAAACTAAGACATTTTTTTCTTGAAAATAATCTTTTGCAGTGTAGTTTTTTAAAATGTTTTATTTCTACTGAAAACAAGACAAAAATGCTAAGTAAGAAAGTCATTTTTGTCAGTGCATACGTCATGTCACCAAGGCTTGTCAACAGGAAAGTACCATTACGGTACTAAAAAGAGTAAACCAGACTTTTGACATCTGCTTTATATAAGGAACAAACCAAAACTCATAACTATGGTCACTACCTACTTCCACTGTATGAAAAAGCGTAGCTTTAAATATCTCATGTGATTCAATAAGGATACAGAAAGTGATAAGCGTTTTACAGTAAATGACACAATTTCATTTTTGGCTGAACTATTATTTTAAACTCACATTTACTGTAGCCCAAACACTTCAGTTGGTTAAATCTATCGGTTGATATAATCTCGAACAGCATCCCGCACCTGAGGCACTTACTCTTTTTTTTCCGAGTATTTTCTTCCCGTTCCTTTGACTATTATTTTCGTCCTTGCTATTTGCGAGTCGCAGCTCACCTTGACTAAGAGTCTTGCCTCTCTCTCTACCTCTTTCCAATTAATCTTATAAACACATTTATGTGTTTGTCTCTTTCTGCCACATCGCCAGCGCAAGAAAATGCCCAAAGACATAGAAATTGGTTTGACATCTCTGCTCTATTAAAACTAACAGAGCAACGACAACATCGTCGGCAACAGCGAGCAAACAGCCGCTTGGGGCCATCTGATGTTTTCAATTACACCGAGCACAAGGGGAGTTTAATGCTTATCAAATTGTTTACTGCCAAATGTCTCCATATTATTAATACCTGGAAGGGTTCAAATTTAATTTGAAGTAAACACGCTCTCCGTGTAGAGGAGGATTGGAGATATGTTTGAGTAACATCTCAAACACGACGCTCTGTCTCTGGTCTCCGCGCTTTGTTCTTGGCAAGCATGTTTAGACGTGTCGTCTGGTGACTTGGCTCCTTTTATTTTGTTGATTATTAATCTTTGCTTACAGCGCAATTACGTTTTGATAATTTTGCAAATGACTGAAGAAAACAAATGTTTTGTTAGAAATCATATGGTACACTATGGAGCGGTTTCCCGGACACAGTAAGGTTAAGCCAGGACTAGGCCTTAGGACATTTAAGTAGTTTTTACAAAAAATATCTTCCAAAAAACAATACTGGTATGCATCTTAAGACAAAACAATGGTACTGATATATGTTAAAGGGGACATTTTACAAGACTTTTTTTAAGATGTCAAATACATGTTTGGTGTCCCCAGAGTACGTATGTAAAGTTCTAGCTAAATAATAGTTTATATTAACATGTTAAAATTGCCACTTTGTAGGTGTGAGCAAAAATGTGCCGTTTTTGGGTGTGTACCAAAAATGCAAATGAGTTGATCTCTGCAATAAATGTCAGTGCCGTGGTTGGATAGTGCAGATTAAGGGGCGATATTATCCCCTTTTGACATCACAAGGGGAGACAAATTTCAATGCCCTAATTTCACATGCTTGCAGAGAATGGTTTACCAAAACTAAGTCACTGGGTTGATCTTTTTCAAATTTTTTTGGTTAATAAAAGCACTGGGGACCCAATTATAGCACTTAAACATGGAAAAGTCAGATTTTCATGATATGTCCCCTTTAAGATATGTCAGGGCAAGATATTGGAAGAATTAAAGGATTAGTAAATTTTCTTTAAAAAAATCCAGATAATTTACTCACCACCATGTCATCCAAAATGTTGATGTCTTTCTTTGTTCAGTCGAGAAGAAATTATGTTTTTTGAGGAAACATTGCAGGATTTTTCTCATTTTAATGGACTTTAATAGAGCCCAACACTTAATACTTAACTCAACACTCAACAGTTTTTTTCAAAGGAGTTTCAAAGGTCTATAAATGATCCCAAACGAGGCATAAGGGTCTTATCTAGCGAAACGATTGTCATTTTTGACAAGAAAAATAACAAATATGCACTTTTAAACCACAACTTCTCGTCTACGTCCGGTCCTGTGATGCGCCAGCGCGACCTCACGTAAATGCTTTGTGACGTAGAGAGGTCACGTGTTTCATATATGAAACGCACATTTGCGGACCATTTTAAACAATAAACTGACACAAAGACGTTAATTAGTATCATTCGACATACAACAATGCGGAACGGTCTTCTTTCTCCACACTTGTAAACACTGGGGCGGAGTTACGCATACATCATCCATGACCTCTTGATGTGATGAAGTATTATGTGGGGTCGCGCTGGCGCATCACAGGATCGGACCTAGACGAGAACTTGTGGTTTAAAAGTGCATATTTTTTATTTTTCTTGTCAAAAATGACAATCGTTTTGCTAGATAAGACCCTTATGCCTTGTTTGGGATCATTTATAGACCTTTGAAACTCCATTGAAAAAAACTGTTAAGTGTTGAATTAAGTATTAAGTGTTGGGCTCTATTAAAGTCCATTAAAATGAGAAAAATCCTGCAATGTTTTCCTCAAAAAACATAATTTCTTCTCGACTGAACAAAGAAAGACATCAACATTTTGGATGACATGGTGGTGAGTAAATTATCTGGATTTTTCTTTTAAGAAAATGGACTAATCCTTTAAGGCAGCTCAAACTTGCATTTTAGTCTGGGACTTGGATAAGCCCTGGCACATGTATAGTGTTAACCTACAAAAGCACATTTTCGGTGAATCCACACCCTCGCCCTATAATTGCCAAAATGAATACAGTAGAGAAAACTGAGATTTCGGCCATATTTTTATTTTAAACCTTCTCCCTAATGTGAAATCTAAAATTTGAATTGAAACCAATCACATTAGCCCATTTTCCGATAATTG
The DNA here is from genome assembly GCF_030506205.2 of Paramisgurnus dabryanus. Taxonomy (NCBI): domain Eukaryota; kingdom Metazoa; phylum Chordata; class Actinopteri; order Cypriniformes; family Cobitidae; genus Paramisgurnus; species Paramisgurnus dabryanus. The sequence goes on from NC_133359.1 coordinate 8,059,193, forward strand.
CTTGCTAATCTGAGGCTGAGTCATTCTTTGGAGCATACTGTACAGTAATATGGTGTCATGTGCTGGGTTAACCAAAAAAGTGGCCCATTTCTGGATTTGGTTTGATGCTAGTGGGAACACTTTTCGTCTGGGTTTTGTCAAGGGGATTAATTTTGAACCCTCATTCTGGAAAAACTCTCACGAGATTTGCATACCGTTCGACTTTCATACTAGTAGACCAATCAAATTCAGAGCTGCTGTCGACCAACCAATAAAGGACGGTATTTAATACCAGTATCTATCCTTTATAAGAACCGTATTAGTTTCTAAAGCAGGTCTCGAATCGGCATTACATCCCTAACCGCCCAACCTACATCTCCGCATTATCAATCAATGCTAAAAATGATTGTCGAAAACGAACACACGGGTGTTGCTATAAAAGAAACGGCATGCTAATTTTACCATCTACTCTTTCTCTTATTTGAACTCCCTTTGTAACGTCTTCCTTTCTTTCAAAGAAAAGGAGCCCAATAGTCTTGTCTATTTATCCTGGAAATAGATATTCCCCTTGTTGTCGGCGTGATTTATTGAAGTCCTCTTCGCAGATGGAAGCCACAGGAAATTGCCTAGAATGGTTCTAAATTGGTTTATGATTGTTTTATACGGGCTCGTGCGCTTACGGTTTGATATTGTGCCTCCGCGCTTTTTGGTGTATATATTAAACTGATCCATATTGAGGTTTTTCGGTGTATATTTAGGGGGACTTGTTAATTCAGTAATGGTTTGACGTTGGCACAAACCACTGCGAGAAAGTGCCACTTACTCCAGTCAAGGTGGCCTCTGAGAAAAACTCTTGACTTTATCTATACATCTGTTGATAGACTCATATTAGTTCCTTCCTGTGAGAAATTTGGCAGAAATCTCGTCATGTTCGGTAGGTGTCTGCCAGATGCATAAAAAATGTAGTTTGTTAGTGAGGAGGCAGGACTCGGCCCCGCCCATTACATCTTTGTGACATCATCAATGTTATTTTAGAGCTTTGCTTTACAAATATATACCTTACTTAATCATAAACAAGCAGGTGACATTAATAAAGTAAATTAGGACCCATTTTGACTGCACGTTGTCTTTAGCGACGTGCTAAAGAAGCAAACAGCCCTCAAAAGTCCACAGCAGTGCTGCGGTTTCAATGCTCAGGAGCGACAGGAGTTAAAGTGCATAGAGGATCAGCTGCTGTTCTCTCTGGCCGTGCGTGGGCTGTACTGACAGACTGCTAATGAGCCCATTATCGGCTGCGGTCCTTCGCCCGGCTCCTCGGGGGCACCAGTGGATGCTCGGCGTCCCCTCTCAATTGAATTCCATCCCACAGGGGTTGTTTACAATAAATACATTTGCTTGAATTAATCAGGAGAGCCAGACACTTGACTTGAGCGCCGTGTTTTTGAAATGAGGCAGGGAAACGGAGTCGACAGAGCCTATCATTGGCCCTTAGTGGGCATCTGTAGGGATATACAGATTTGTATTTATGCATTTGGAGGATGCTTTTATCCAAAGTGACTTCAAGGCAGTGTTTCCTCTAGGATTTTTTCCAGCTGTGGCGGCAGGGGGCGCCCATGATGATTATAAATGTACATTATTTTTTTTAATGTAGAAAATAGGCTACAGTAAACTAACATGTGTTTTTTATCATTTTCATGCTGTCATTTACTTTTCCTTATATTAATAGCATATTGCTTTTCTATGTTTGATCTAAACTGTATTTTCTTAAAAAATACGTAAGTTTTATAGCTTCATACGGATCTTTCATTGTAGTTTTAATGTAGTGTGCAAGTTCGTGCTCGGGTTTAGCGTTACAGAGCTGTTGCAAAGTCACGCACAGTCCTGTTTGATAATCCGCACCGCTGTGATTGACAGAACACCCGACATCAGCAGCAATTTATTCCACACCCGGGCTGTTTGACATAAAGAGCCCGACCCGGTCACACCGCAAATCGCGCAGTTATAGAAACCTTTATGCTCTTCGCAGACAGATCTTAAACACAAATAAGCACGGGGACATTTAAAAACTGTTACCTGTCGGAATCGAGTCGAATTCTGTTCTTGGATGTTAGACCCGCAGTTCACGCTCGCATATTGAGTCCCGACCTGGATCTACAACGCATATAACACGTTAATATTATTACACCCGTTACATCAAATATTAGAAGTTTCACCCGCGGGTACCCCGACCCTGTTGTTTCGTCTGAAAACAGATGAAACAGTCTCACCGTCTGCCTCCAGTTTTTATTACCAACGTCCGTCTCTTCCACGGGAATAATGTAAGTTTCCTTCCAAACAGATTCGACTAATGTCTTGCAGTCCTTTATGAGTTGTATTCAGTATTTAGCCTTTTGTTTTTGGACAAACATCTTATCATTTAATGTGAAACTTTGTGAGTGTCGATCTAAAGCACAGAAGATTGACTGACAGCTGAGCGGTCAGCTGCGCTTATAGCCTATATTCTGAATAACTAATGGCCAGATAAGTTGATAATATGAGTACAGTGATTACAAATGAATGTCCAAAAAACTCGTAATATGTTAAATCGAAAGATTAATCATGTCATTTCTCGCAGCCCCGCGCTGCGTCCGTGTAAATGCGCCTGTGAACAGCATACGCGTGATGACCTTGCAACTTAAATTACCCTAAATTTATTGTCATAAAGATAAAAGTAAAATAACATTCGAATCTGTAAATTGTGTATTTTTATTTATGTGAACTCACAATAAGGAGAAAACCTTGTGCTTATTTAAAATCATTAAAAACATGACGTGTTTTCTGCTGCTTTGGTTTAACAGCGCGTCACAAAAAGAACAGAAACTCAAATACTTTTTTATTCGTTTTGTCAATCTGATAACTATTTAAGTGTAACATATTTCGTGTAGGCTTATTTATTTTATTATTATTTCTCAAAACAGAGACGTAGCCTATCATCTGTTGATTTAAATCTATTTGTGCATGAAACTAAACCCATGGGGGAAATTATGATATTTAAGGTGATTTATTTATAAATGAGTGAACAACGCGAATCCAGAAAGGAATTTTTTTCTTTCTTGCTGGGCGGACATTTCGGTATAGCTTTATTTATTTTGCGAGCTTCCGCCGCGGGTTTTGTCTAGAAGGGATACAGAAAATGCCAAAAAGTTTAGGATTAGATTTGGAGGTAGGATTTTTAGGATGAAAACAGCGGCTCTGGCTACATGAGATACACACACATCCTACAATCCTGTGAAATGTTGTGTTTAGAGTTGGGTTTGGGTGAAGGATTAGGATTAAACAGTGCTCATCCGGCGAGATTTCGTTTGCTGTATCCCTTCTATCCACAACCGCAAGCGTGGCGGGGATGTTTTAGGCGTGGCGGGCCGCCACGGTTGATTGTATATAGCGGAAACACTGTCAAGGTATACATTTTCCATCAAAATGTGTGTTTCCGTGAGCAATACTGAACATCTTTGGTAGGAACCAAGTAATGTTTGGGTTTTTTGCTAACACATATTAAAATCAAGATTATATGGTAGCTGTGCCTGAGGCAAAACAGAAAAAGCATATTACAGGGTTCCCACAGGTCCTTGAAAGCTTTGAAAGTTTGTGAATCTGGGGGAAAAATTCAAGGCCCTGGGAGGTTTTTGAAAATATACATACATAGACACAGGTCATTGAAAGTGCTTGAATCTATGTTATGCAAGAAGTTTTGTTGGGAAAAAATCCATATAATTCCCTCTGTAGTGTGGAATAATATCATAAAAATTCTAGACTTTTTAAGCACACGTGCTAAACTGTTCGTTTAAATGCTTATATCTTCTGTATGCGAATGTTGATTCATACCAAAATGCTTTTTTGCATAGTTGTGTTTGACACATTAAAACATCTCGGGTTACATATGTAACTGTTGTTCCCTCAAAGGGAACGGGACGCTGCGTCTCCTTTGCCATACCTTCTGCGTCCCTGTAACGCCATCTTTGGCAATGTTTCAGATATCGATATACTTCCTGGCTCCCGCGTCACCCTGTCTTTGTCGTTAAGCCTCACCATTGGTTGAATTTGATATACACATTCAGACGCACTTACCCCTGGAGGCGTCCCCAAAGTGTCTCTGCAATGATGCAGCGCGAGTTCCCTCAAAAGGGAACTGTAACAATGTATCTTTATATGTAACGCAATGTATCCTTGCTCTCACTTGAAATGTGTCCCCACATTTAGTTCTTGAATTTGAGGGTATTGGACCTGAAAGTTCTGGAAAGGTCCTTGAATTTGAAGTTAACTAAGGCGAGGGAACCCTGATATTAAAGGTCTTTTGTTGTCCATGGGCTTTTGGAAATATAGTATAAGCTTATCACCCCAACTTACAGTACACACCTTTCCTATCCCAAAAATCTGATTGGTTGATACAGGGTTCCCAAACCTTAGTTAACCTAAAATTCAAGGACGTTTCAAGGACTTTCCAGGTCCAATACCCTCAAATTCAAGGACTAAATGTGGGGACATATTTCAAGTGAGAGCAAGATTACATTGTGTTACCTTTTAAGATTCTTACAGTTCCTTTTCGAGGGAACTCTTGCTGCGTCACTGTGGTGACACTTTAGGGGAAGTGCATCTGAATGTGTATATCAAATTCAATGGTGAGGCTTAACGACAAAGACAGGGTGAGGCGGGAGCCAGGAAGTATATCACCATCTGAAATATTGCCAAAGACGGCATTCCAGGGATGCAGGAAGTATGACAAGGGAGACGCAGCGTCTCGTTCCCTTCTCAAGGAACAACAGTTACATACGTAACCCGAGACGTTTTCAGGTGTTAAACAGAATTATGCAAAAAAGCATTTTGGTATGAATCAACATTCACATACAGAAGATATAAACATAAAAACATTTTAGCATTCTAGAATTTTTATGATATTATCCTACACTACACAGGGAATAATATGGATTTTTTTTTCAGAAAACTACTTGCGTATAATAGTTTCAAGCACTTTCAATGCCCTGTATCTATGTATGTATATTTTCAAAAACTTTCAAGGGCCTTGAATTCTTCCCCAGATTCACAAACTTTCAAGGATTTCAAGGACCCTTTGAATCACGTGTTGTTATTGGTTGACATGAATGTTGTTTCAGGATCAACAAAGTATGTCGATCCAGGAACGTGTCATGCTCACGTAACCTCAATCACATGTGCTCTATTTGTGTGATAAATCGCAACCACTAACAACAATGCTTTTCAATTCATCACTGAAAATAGGCAGCACCTTCTGAGACTGTTGTCGAACTTCACAGGCTCGGTTGTGATCGAGGTCACATTTGAAGGGAGGGAAACGTATTCCAGGGTAAAGAGCGGAAAGGATGAGGTCTGTCTGGTGGCAGCTGTTGTCATTAACACCACTTAATTCCTCCGTTGATTGTCGCCGTTCTTCACAGTTTGATTTTTGACACCTCGGCGATGCCAACCTCTCCAGTGGCTCTTTGGGAAGACACTAGGAAATTATCGACTAAGATTTGTCATGCTTTAAAAGTGAATGATTTACTTGACACTTGGTATTAGACGATTTAAAAAAAGAGTAAGGTTGTAGTTTTTAATTTGTTTGTCAGTATTAGACAAATATAGTGAGATTGAGTGCAATTGTACTAGTATGTTGCAAATTAATTTCTAACTTATTTCATTTATTGAACGTGACTTAAAGTTAGGGCTGCATATTATTGTGAAGAATATATATATATATATATATATATATATATATATATATATATATATATATATATATATATGGGAATCAAACCTACGATCTTGGTGTTGCGAACGCAATGACCTACCAGCTACAGGAAAAGCTAACTATGCATGCATAAAGTTGATAAAGACTAGCACAGTTACCCTTGGCTGCAAACAGTCACATGCACACTTAGACAATGCATGTCAATGCAACAAGACAAATGTCCCACGTTCCTCTGTCTGGAAGCCACAGACAGATTTTTCACCATTAGGGATATCTACCTGAGATCTACATGTTTTTAATAAGACAAAAACGTTGCATGTGAGCACGCAGCTCTTCCACCTCACGTACACGAGTGTGATGCCCTGAGGCTACATCACGCTGTTTTCATGAAACCCTCTTTTCTCAACAGTCTGCAAGCTCCTGCTATAACCACAAGTACCGTTGCTTACCTACCAACCGCAAGCGTCACAACAGAAGAGAGAAGCAGTTTAACCTCACCACAAGCTGTAGTCGGACGCATGCATCGTGTAGTCAAAACACACAGCAGGTATAAGGAGCAAAACAGCCCCGACTCCTAGCACCGTCGCGAACGCCAAACTGCCGGCCGCTAATGCGACTGTACAGCGGCTTCGCCGTCGCTAATTTTCAGCTATGATACGCCTCATTTGATAATCACGGTGGGGAAATTATATTTCGCTTATTAAGCGGAGACTGTTGACGGATTAGTGTTGACATAACATGAGTTAATTTATTTTCGCTGCCTCTAATGGATCACGCAAGAGGTCGTGATCAGAAGGTAATTTTGGAGATTTATGGCATCAGGTGCGGAGTGTGCATTTGCATATTTTTTTATTCAGGGGATTCGCGACACAGTTATTCCTGCTCATTTAGTGTTAAATTAGCATAGCAACCGCAGAGATCCAGGTAAACAGTGATTTTCAAAGAGAAAAAAGGCCTGTAGCGGAGAAGTCTATGTAGGGCTATAAACATTTACTGTTTTCTATAGTTTTTGTTAGAAGAAAAAATGTAATTTCAAAAGGCAGCTTTTAACTAACAAATTGAAGGTTAAACCTAACGTTGCTCTCTTGTTGTTGCTTTATTCTTTTTTTCTGATTTTTTTTAGTTAAAAGCACTTAAATGTTTAAATGCTTAAGAGTGATTCTCACGAAAAAGACTTATGAGGTGTCATGAAATACAGTTACACACATCTCTACATGTACTATTTTGCATGATGATTTCAAATGACATCAAACAAACCAATTTTTTAGTTTTTTCCACATTTAAGAAGAAATTTTTCATTACTGCAATGTGTCCATGACTGGATTTGGGTTCTTTGACATGGAAATATTTATAATTAAAAAAATCTAAACAATAAAAAGCTTCAGTGCATGTTATACTATAAACATTTACAGTAAAGAAATATGTGATATTTGGTGATCATTAGTAAATGTAGAGACAATAATAAGGAATATAAATGTGTCCAAGAAAATTTTCTCATCGTCCACAACAATTTTCAATCATTGTTTAAGCCCTCAGGGAACTAACATTTTAAAAATAAATAGTTGGAAGGGACATAATTGACTGTGACACTTAAGATGGCTACCAGGTAAGCAGTTCTTAGTTTTTCTCCCCAGATAAAAGTTGAAACTTTGTTTTTCATAGTACCTAGACAACTTTTTAGTTCTCATTACCGAAACATAAGTTTGTAAATGCATATATTTATTTAATATAATATCATGTTGCGGTAATGATAATTTTTGATAATAATAGTCATAGTACCTAGACAACTTTTTAGTTCTCATTACCAAAACATGAGTTTGTAAATGCATATATTTAATGTAATATCATGTTGCGGTAATGATAATTTTTGATAATGATAGTCCTAGTACCTAAACAACTTTTTAGTTCTCATTACCGAAACATGAGTTTGTAAAAGCATATATTTAATATAATATCACGTTGCGGTAATGATATTTTTTGATAATAATAGTCATAGTACAAAGACAACATTTTAGTTCTCATTACCAAAACATGAGTTTGTAAATGCCTATATTTAATGTAATATCATGTTGCGGTAATGATCATTTTTGATAATTATAATCTAAAAAATGTAAATATTCTATAGGAAATATTGTTTAAATCCTCTAACAATAATGGGTATAGTAAGTTCAGACCTTAATCTTATATGTTCAAAAAAATTGGCTTCAATGGCTTTAAAAAAAAAATCTGATGCTGGACACCTAAGTCTGGAGTCTTGTGTAAAATTAACTCTTTCATTATTTAAGACTTTACGTTAAACAGATAGTTTACCCAAAAATGAAAATTCTGTATTTATTTACTCACCGTCATGTTGTTACAAACCTGTATAAATGTTGTTCTGCTGAACACAAAGGAAGATATGTTGAGCAATGTTTGTAACCAAACCATTTTTGAGCACCACTGACTTCCATAGTAGTATTTTTTTCTACTATGGAAGTCAGTGGTGCTTGATTACAAATATCTTCATTTCTGTTTAGCAGAACAAAGCAATGTATACAGGTTTGTAACAACATGAGGGTGAGTAAATGATGACATAATTTTCATTATTTGGTGAACTATCCCTTTAATGTTCCTATTCAAGAATTGATTTAAGCTCAACAACGACTCTAGTCTCGTTATGTTGATAGCTCAGTGGAATAATTTCTATTAATTTATACTGCTATCTTCAAATGAACAAAATTGTCATTTGCAGGCTACAATTTAAAAAGTATATATGTTTTAATAGATGCCTGAATAATATGATTTTTATTAGTGGGTTGAAATATTGCTTTCTCAGATTCACAATGGCAGACGAGAAGAGTGGGGGCTTATTTATGAGACTCAAAATTGGAGCTGGGCTTTTGGCCGAGGCCAGCTTTCTCTAAGACCAGAATCACGAGCAGCCAGCTGGTGTGAAGCTTGAGCAGATTATTACAGAGAGAGAGAGAGAGAGAGAGAGAGAGAGAGAGAGAGAGAAAGAGAAAGAGAGAGAGACTCGCATTTTGGGTGTAGCGAGAAAATGAATAGGATGGTGAGATAGTGGAACTCATCAGACCGTCACTGTGTGGAGGGGTGGAAGGATCAGTATGAGACCCTCTCTCTCTTCCTCAGCCCTGATATCTTCTGGAGCTCAGCTGCCAGGAGCAGCCAGAGAGAGCTTCTTTCTCAGCAGGCAGGACAGAGAGCGGCGGGAGCAGAAAGGATGATACCAGCCTCCTGGAGGGAGGTCAGAGGCTCTCTTTCTCTCTATCCTTCTCTCTCTCTCTCTCTCTCTCTGAAAACATCTGGACTTGCTCGAAGCTTCATCTGCCTGTCTAATATTAGCACACAGGAAGAGACTATAGCCACAGCTCCTAACAAAAGAAAAACATTATTTTTGTTAACTTTTGTCTTTTCTGGCTTGTCCATCGCTGCCCAAATTTGTGGTCGATCATTACAGGTTGATTTTTGATCCTATCCCAGTAATGAACGTTGTGATTGTTGCTCCACTGGCATACAAACTACTGTTTACTGGTATTATATTACATAATTATACAAGCTTGATATGTTGGGCTGTCAAAAGATTTATCACGATTAATTGCATACAAAATAAATGTTTGTGTTTGCATAATTTATGTGTGAACTCATACACACATATACACACATATATTAAGGATTTTTTTATTTACATCTACATTTTTTAATTTCTATATAAAATAGTTATTTACATATATACATATAAATATAAAATATATTATAAAAATACATATATATTTAAAAAATATAATTTTTGATAATGATAGTCCTAGTACCTAAACAACTTTTTAGTTCTCATTACCGAAACATGAGTTTGTAAATGCATATATATATATATATATATATATATATATATATATATATATATATATATATATATATATATATATATATATATATATATATATATATATATATATATACACATCCACACACACACACCAAAATGAGTGGGTGCCTGCAGTCACGCGCCGTTACAAATCCAAAGATATTTTTAATGATATTCGGTTTGCGGTCGGTCGGATATATACATACATATATATATACATACATATATATATATACATACATATATACTGTATATATTTTTTTTTTGCAGCGGGTTAGTCAAAAACGACGGTTGGGTGCGGGTTGTTTATACGTTGACATATAACTTGGGTAACTTATATGCTCAAATAAATAAAGTTGATGATGATTATATACATGAATGTTTGTATATATATATATATATATATATATATATATATATATATATATATATATATATATATATATATATATATATATATATATATGCCTGCAGCGTTTACGAATCCAAAAATATTTGTAATGATATTCGGTTCGCTGTCGGTCGGATATATACATACATATATATATACATACATATATATACATACATAACATACATATATACTGTATATATTTTTTTTGCAGTCCGAATTGCTGGCGGGTTAGTCAAAACCGACGGTTGGGTGCGGGTTGTTTATACGTTGACATATAATGTGGGTAACTTATATGCTCAAATAAATAAAGATGATGATGATTATATACATGAATGTTTGTGTATGTATGTATATGTACACATAATAATTACACATAGTACACACACATATTTTATATGCAAACACAAACTTTTATTTTGTATGCGATTAATTACGATTAATCATTTGACGGCATAATAATATCACAATATTTAAGCATTCACAACACTTATACTGTATATACAGTAAGTGTTGCTGCACCTCAATTCGTATAACATTGCATTAGCGGCACAAAGGTCATGGGTTCGTTCCTTGAGCAACACAAATTCTGATAATTTTGTACCTTAAAGGGATAGTTCGCCCAAAAATTAAAATTATATCATAATTTACTCCCCCTCATGTTGTTACAAACCTGTATACATTTCTTTGTTCTGATGAACTTATTTTGAGAAATGGTTGTAACCAAACCGTTCGTGGACCCCATTCACTTCCATAGTGTTATTTTTTCCTACTATGGAAGTGAATGAGGTCCACAAACTGTTTGGTTCCAAAAAAATGTTTTAAATATGTGCCTTTGTGTTCATCAGAACAAAGAAATTTATGCTGGTTTGTAACAACATGAAAGTGAGTAAATGATGAAAGAATTTTCATCTTTGGTCGAACTATCCCTTTAAATGCACTGTAAGTTAATTTGGATAAAGGTGTCTGCCAAATAAATAAATGTAAATTTAAACAAACACACACATACAAAACTTATTTACACATCAAATAAAACCATAACACTCTTGCACGTCATTCTTATTTTGTGTCTCACTAAATGTTCTTGCAGTCGCTCAATCGTGTGGGTAGCAAAAAATATTTCATCGGTGTCTTGCCACTGTTATGACTTTCTCTTGTTTGCGATAAAGCACAAGAGACAGTGACAGGGAGCCCAAACCCCCCCAACGATCCCATCAGTCCCGGTCACAGTCTGTGAGAAAATACCCAACCCCCTTCCTCCTCCCTCTCCCCTCCCATTGGTCGCCTCCTCTGCCAATTAAAACCCAGGAGGCGGGGCGTGAGGGTGAGAGAGCGCTGATGTCAGAGTCACATGGATTCTGGTGTGGTCATGCGAGCGCAGCTGAGCGGCAGAGCTATGCTGGCCAGCTGCTGCTGTTGAACCAGCAGTGGAGGGCTCGAGCTAGCACTCGCGATATCGCTCGCCTATGGACCGCTGAGCTTAATGATGTATTTTGTGATTTCAGCTATGAAAGGTAAGAGAAGAAAGCATGCTGGGGTTTGTCTACCCTTTCTTAAACTTCTTTGTTTTTTGCAGCAAGTAGGAGCTTTGGTAATAGTCAGCCAAGTCTCTTTGAATTGCTTGTTTAAAGAGACGTAGAGCTGCTTGTCTAAGTTTTATCTGTATGGTGATAGATTTCTATTCTGTAAGGAAATTAGGGTTAGGATTTTGATTTAGATGATAAAGTTGGGCATCAAGCAAAGGAGAGAAATAAGGTTTGGGAGCTGATGAATAATAAAAAAATATTTTAATGCTGAGATGCATTTGCTGTTCAGTCTCTTGAACAATGTTTGGTTTTATGCATAAAATTATAAGTTTTGGTATTTGTTTTGGTCTACGTGCCATAAGTCTAAGTGTTTGTGTGTTGTCACAGAGAAGGTGTTTAGTATACTTTGACTCAAGTTGGGTGCCAGGCATTTAGGGTTGGCGTGTGTCCTGTTCCACTGACCTATTTTTTTAGGTCATGAACAGTCATGAGAACAGGGTTCACAACACTATACATGTGTTGATCCCGTCTCCGTAATCCTGCTCGACTTTCCCAACCCCCTGCCATAACATGCATGCACAAATGTCATGCGTGCACAAATGTCATGCGTGCACAATGTCAGCCGTCCTCATGAATACTCTAAATTGAAATGTGTATCTTTTCCCACACACTTAAACAAACATGTTTTGTTTGGGATGAACTTAAGTGTTGTGTGTCAAGTGTCGTACTTCGGATTTCACTGACACACACACACACACTCAAATCCATTAACACTCCATATGTGCGTTCCCAGTACCGCCACACACACACAGCTGTCATTCTGCATTAGGCGAGAGGTGTTGAAAGTGGAAAAAGCAGTGGATGTTGCTAACACCACTCTTCACCGTCGCACACTGTGTGTATCTCCCTCTGAAAGCATTTCAACAGTTCAACTTCACTGCACTCGCGCTGTTATTTCATTACCAAACCACTGAACTGCTTCGATTCGTGCTATCTGTACCCCAAAGCTCAGTTATTTGTTACGTGTTATGTTCCAGCAGTAAGTGCTTTTGCGTAATAAAATATCTATGCTAATTTTCCGACTTCATTTTGCAAGAAATTCCAAGCGCTCCGGTCTACACGCGTGTAATGTAATGATGTTTTTTATGAGCGGATCTTTAGTCGTGCTTGTTCATACCTTCACCGGCAAGCCGAAAGTCAGCACGCACATCTCATCTAAAAGAGCGTGTGTGGGTTTCGGTGCTCGCGTGCAGTTGTTAGTGTGTGTGTGCGTGCGTGTTTTTTTCTTTGCTGTCGAGCTGGGTATGATCTTGTGTGTGTTGTGAAGCAGGAGCAGGTGTATGAGCCCATGACCCTGGGTCTCATGTGTGGGTTGTTCTGGATGGGCTGATAGACTGAAAATAGAGCTTTAGGAGACTGGAGTAATCTCACAATCTCCACTTTCACAGCACATTCACGTTATTAACCCTTTCCTGCTCCTTTATGTGGGGTTTTAATTTTTTAAAAGCGGTAGTGTTTGAAGGCAGAATTTTTATTTGAATTTTGCATGATTAAAACCGCCATGTGAATTTATTTTTAAATTATACCGAGGTATATATATATATATATATATATATATATATATATATATATATATATATATATATATATATATATATATATATATATATATATATATATATATATATATATATATATAATGTTAAATAGATGGTATTCATGTGGACGCATTTTTCATGCTGTAATCTAATGTTACTCTTTACATTATTTTGCTTTATTCGAGACACATGCAAAACAAAATAATCCCACCTCCTACAAGAGCTTGACAATGTGAGCTTTTTTCTCATGGGAGACCAAAAGATTATTAAAATATAAAGGCTGCTGCTTTTCACATGACGAAAATGCATGATGTTCACTGGCTGTCAAATGCAAAAAATAACAAAAACCTTAAACTCAGGTCGCTTTGCACACTAAATCTTGTGCACTAACGCTGTGCAGTTTATTTATTTATTTTTACTTAATCTCACATTTGAACATTGCAACACTGTAAACCGTAATTCATTGACATCCCACTACGACTAAACATTTACTTTGACAGGTGCGTCATTCCTAATGCTAATTCCTCCTTATTCGGCAATAAGATTTGACTCTCTTTTCTTTCTCTGCTCTTCATCCCTCCTCTTCCAGCCTCCCAGCCACAACGTTTGCCTCTCAAGTATCTAATTACCTGTTATGGAAACATCCCTCTCATTAGCCTATGCAAATGAGCTCGCCTGCTCCCCACAATTAAGATGAAAACTCCAAATATTAATTACATAATTAAAGAAAGTTGTTTGATGTGCGAAAAACAAGCTTTTTCATCTGTGTGGTTATTAAACCTTTAATAAGCGATAAAGTGCGAGAATAGCCTTTTGAAATGGATTCATGCTGTTTTATTGTTGCATGAGATCAAAGTTGACTCGTATTCTGACCGGACCAGAATGAAAATGGAGTAGACGTTACAAACAAAGTCAAAGCAAATAACATTTGCATGCCGAAGTGAACGTTAGTGGTTTGCTGTGACTTTTTGTTGTAGTCGGTAGGCTAGTAGAGAACCTGTGACCATTGTGTTTCTCAGGGCACTTCTGTAACACAGCAGAGGTTAACAAGATTGCCTGTAATCCAGTTAGCCACAAAGGACAGAAAGAGGGCAGGCGAAATCAAATTAAGGTGAAGGAAAGATATAGCCCACCAGCGAGGGGTAAAAATAAAGAGTGAGATTATTGGCCGGCGATGAGATGTGTTAAGTGGGTTGTTTATACAGTAGCTCTGAATTTTGGAGGGTTTAAAAAGAGTACACCTTTGTAGCCAGAGGATCCATATTAGTCTTTCATAAATGGGAGATTTTTAAAGGGTGCCATCCCAGTGATAGCTTTTGTACCTTTATTCCTGACAGTGTATGTATTGCACTGAATAGGCTGCTGTCAAACTAAATATATCTGTGATCAGTTTTATTTTTTAGTAAACTATTGTTATAGTGACATTTTTACAGCCATAGCTATGAAGAGCTGAGATACAAAAGACGCTACGTCAAAATGAAATAATGATATTGACCGAATGCTCTTTATTTCAATATATACTTTGGCTTCAAATTTGCTTAATCCCGGCTTTAGATCATTCAGAAATACCGCTTTGTTGGCAGAATTCTGCAAACACACAATGATAACGCATTAACGTGCATTACGTAATAATATTACTTTTCTGAAGTAACGAGTAAAGTAGCGCATTACTTTTTAAATTCACACATTAATAGTTGAGTTACTTTTTCAAAAACAGTAGCGCAAGTAACTTTTTTAGTTTAATCAATTAGACAAAAAATATGTACTTAATTAAGCTAAATGTAGTCACGTAATGCGCTCTACTGTATGTGTACACGCCTGTGTGGGAACAGTTTAAGTCAGAAACTGAGATGGCAGGCCAAAGCTCGAGATTTTTGTGATGAACTATGCAATTTCTGAATGCAGAACTTTTTAGTCATAAAAAACTGCAGTGTCTGAAAGAGATCAAGCCTAAGCCAAGAAAAAGTAACGCAAAAGTAACTTAAAAGGTAACGTTAGCATTACTAAGTAACTCAAATAGTTACTTTTTGGAATTACTTTTGCATTACTTTTAAAAGTAACTTTCTCCAACACTGATGATTTTTCAGCAAAGTGCACAGATGAAGAATTGGATGAACGACGGCACACGTATATTACAGTGTAATGCTGCGTTTACACCAGTCGCGGTAGAGGCGGAAAACGCGGGTGATTTACATCTTAAGTCAATGTAAAGATGCGATTAGGCATCCTGTGGCGCGGAAGGCGCGCCGCGTTCCACGCGAATTGAGCGTTGCCGCGGGAAACGCGCAAGTTCAAAAATCTGAACATCAGCTGATTTCCGCGTTAACCAATCAGGACCTTGCTGTAGTAGTGACGTGATTACAGGAAGCGAGCAGCATCTCAGCAGAGTCGCAGAAGCCCCTCCCATGACATGGAGTTCGGCGTGAATGTCTCGAATGACTAGAATTTCACACGCGAGTAAACTCAAATTTTCAAGCGTCCAACTACGCTCGAATAGCACGTTTTTCCTGCTTCTACCGCGGCTGGTGTAAACGCAACATAAGACTTCTTCCCCGGAGTAAAGGTGCTATACTGAATATATTAGGATATTGACTACGTTTTTGAGCCTTTGACTGAAGACTTTTTTTAGAAATTGAGATTTTGCACTTAGAGGGTTTTGCAGTGAAAAAAATTCAAATTTGTTATATACTAATAAAATGACAAAAAATGTGAAAATAAGGCATTTCATTTACTGACTTTATTAAACCTTTAATACGTGATACAATTTGAGAATAGCTTGAAATGGATTCATGCTATTTTATTGTTGCATGAGATCAAAGTTTACACATATTCTGACCGGACCCTCTAAGTACATGCATTTCATTTACTGACAAATAACCTTTTTATCGCCATTAAAGTGAAATTATTGAACATAAATTTAAAAGTCTGATAAAAATGCTCATTTACACGAAAACATGTCACACGCACTTAGAGGGTTTTACATCTGATCAGGCACTTTTATCCAGAGCGACTTAAAAAAAAAAAAATATGGCATTCGTCATTGAGGATAACCATGGTCTCTTGATAACTGACATGAGTAATGGGTGAACCCATGTACAACAGGATGTGCATGCTTGCAACGTGTTTTCCAAGCATTCACAGCCCACCGAAAGATGTTTTTGTAACTGCTGGGCAGTGAAATCCACAGTCTAGTCTATGCCAAAAGACAAGTGAATCAGACGTGGGGGTACGTGGACACGGGCATTGGCTTGATAAGAGCATGCGCGCACACACAAACTCACACGATTTCTCCTTAGGGCTTCAGTGACTGTATTCCACTACAACAACTTGTGAAAGAAACTGTGTGCCATTTCCACTGGTTATTAAAGTGTGTGTGCGTGTTTGTGTATGAGACTGTCAGGGTGTCTACTAGTGTGTGTCAGAGCTGTAAAATGCATTACCTGCCAGCTTGGGCACAGTGACTGCTTAATGAGATATTGACTGACCATTGAGAGCATAGATTTTTGATTTAGCTCCGGTTATGTGTATGTGTGTGTGTTTGAAACCAGACAATGTCAAGATGGTGAGGGAGAAAAAGTGGGTATGAATGAGAGAAATCTGAAAAAGCGGCCCACAAATGAGAGGAAAACAGAAAGAGAGAGTTTTTCTGTAGATTTGTAGTCAGGCCCTTATCCTGGTTACCCATGCCACGCACGGACACACCCATCCTCACTCTACATCTCTGAGCCCTGGCGCCTTGGACAGTTTGGCATGAATCCCATGTGCCAGTTTCATCTCCCCTTTTTGGCAGGCGAGACAACCTGTACTTCTAAAATGCTCTGTGTACATCAAATAGTTCTGTGTTCGGTCAAACCTATGCTAATGCAATCTGGTTAGATGTATATCCAGGCGATTTTAAAATAAAATTGTATTCCTTATGTCATTCCAAACCCTTACTTACACTGGTTAAATAATTATTTCAATAGCTGTCACTGGTGCAGTATCATTTAAAAAGGTCCTACCATTTAGGTACAGCTATGTATACATTTGATATCAGATATTTGAGGTAGTAATTTAAACTCTTTGGTAGCAATATGTACCTCTGATGTACTAATATGAGGTGTACTTTTTGAAAGGGTATCGCCCCAGTGACAGATTTATTGATGTTTTTTTTTTACATTTTATGTGCATCCAGTTTTCGTGTATGGATAAAATACAGCAGCATTTATATTTATTGGGTCCTATACACATTCTTAATTCGAATTTCCTGTGTTACTTAATACGCAAGATTGTAAAACTAAAGACTTAAAGGGATAGTTCAACCAAAACATAAAAACTCTGTCATCATTTACTCTCATGTTACAAACCTGTAAAATTTCTGAATGCAAAGAAAATATATTTTTAGCAGAAAACTGTAACACCATTGACTTACATAGTAGAAAAAAACAATACTATGGAAGTCAATGGTGCTCAGCAATGGTTTGGTTACAAACACTGCTCAAAATATCTTCCTTTGTGTTCAGCAGAACAAAGAAATGTATACAGGTCTCTAACAACTTGAGGTTGAGTAAATGACAGAATTTTAATTTTTGGGTGAACTATCCCTTTAAATTGTTTAAATGTTGACTTAAAGGGATAGTTCACCCAAAAATGAAAATTCAGTCATAATTTGCTCATTCTTAAGATGTTACAAACCTGAATATTTTGTTTTGTTTTGATGAACACAGGGGAAGATATTTTGAGGAATGTTTGTAACCAAAACTGATCAGAGGCCCCATTGACTTCTATAGCACAATAGGAAAAAAAATACTATGGAAGTCAATGGGGCGTTTGATTTATCTTTATTTGTGTTCAGCAGAACAAAGAAATGTATGCAGGCCTGTAACAACTTGAGGATGAGTAAATGACAGAATTTAAATTTTTGGGTGAACTATCCCTTTAATTTGTTTAAATGTTGATTAAAGGGATAGTTCACCCAAAAATGAAAATTCTGTCATGATTTGCTCATTCTTATGTTGTTACAAACCTAATTTTTTTATTAACATAGGGGAAGATATTTTGAAGAACGTTTGTAACCAAACCGATCAGAGGCCCCATTGACTTCCATAGTAGGAAAAAATACTATGGAAGTCAATGGGGCCTTTGATTTATCTTCATTTGTGTTCAGCAGAACAAAGAAATGTATGCAGGCATGTAACAATTTGAGGATGAGTAAATGACAGAATTTAAATTTTTGGGTGAACTATCCCTTTAATTTGTTTAAATGTTGATTAAAGGGATAGTTCACCCAAAAATGAAAATTCTGTCATCATTTGCTCATTCTTATGTTGTTACAAACCTGATTTGTTTTATTAACACAGGGGAAGATATTTTGAAAAAATTTTGTAACCAAACCGATCAGAGGCCCCATTGACTTCCATAGTAGGAAAAAATACTTTGGAAGTCAATGGGGCCTTTGATTTATCTTCCTTTGTGTTCATCAGAACAAAGAAATGTATACAGGTCTGTAACAACTTAAGGATGAGTAAATCACAGATTTAGAAATATTTTTGGGTGAACTAACCCTTTAAGTTGTTTAAATGTTGCCTCAAAGGGATAAATCACCCAAAAATGACAATTCTGTCATCATTTTCTCATTCTCATGTTGTTACAAACCTGATTTTTTTGTTTTGATGAACTTAGAGGAAGATATTTTGAGAAATGTTTGTAAACAAACTGATCAGAGGCCCCATTGACTTCCCTAGTAGGAAAAAAATACTATGGAAGTCAATGGGGCCTTTGATTTATCTTCCTTTGTGTTCGTCAAAACAAAGAAATGTTTACAGGTTTGCAACAACATGAGATTAAGTAAATGATGACAGAATTTTCATTTTTGAGGGTATATTATCCCTTTAACACTTTAATTAACAATTGTTTCTTGAAGCAGCAGGAATTGTTTTTAGTTTAAGAGTAATACATTTTTTTTTAAAGGAATGGGCGTTTCGCAGATTCAGAGTAATTTCCAGCGTTTATTTATAGGATTCGCGTTAAAGAGCGCGGTCGCGTAGAAGCCTTTGATGTTGCAGGCTGTCAGAATGCATTACAGGCCTGCCACAGTACTCCTTCCCACGGTGCTTCACTGATAACACATTCATCACAGGTCCAGCTGCACCTACACACTGAGCATGCACACATGAAATGCACGCATGCACAAACACTGAGCATAAGTGATTACTCTCACGCATATTCATCACACAAGAATGCAGTTGGATAATTTTTTGGTTGGCAAGGTATGAGGAAGCATAGAGACGGGCCGTGCAAGAAGAAGAGCAGATATCAGACAAACAGTAAAGAGGGGATTGCACCTCATTTCTCCATCCATTAAGCTCCAGAGTTTAAAATGCGCCATGTTTTTCTCATATGCTTTTGTATTTATTATTCCATGCCAGAGTCTGTTGGGTGAACTCTGACTGAACCACTGCTGCGTATTCGCTGTGTGACTGCAGATACAAAATCACGCGGTATGTTTTAGGTGTGCACCCATTGCACAGATTCTTCTAGGTGTAGATGGCAGTGAGATTACTGTGTGAGACCACTTTGCCCTTTCCTCTTATTCACATGGGTTTACATGGCAAACCACAGCGGTGATTGAAGGTGCTTCCAGTCGCAAGACGTCTTTTTTTGCAACTAACAACTTCAATTCCAAGCACGATGCTTTTCCCCTTTGTTGTGTTTTTTCTCCTTATCTTGTTGCCCCTCCTTCTTTCTCTTGAGAGCCATCCACTGGCCTTTTGAAGTTGCATCAAAGAGGAAATGGGGAGAAAACATTATCGATTTTGCGTTTTGTCGGACTCAAATATAAAAGAACGCAGATGCGTGTAACAGTAACACCTGGTGGGTATGAAACAACCAGGGCCTTAAACACTCTCAATCGGGAGCAGGGAGTGCACTGTGCCAACTACGCCACCTTGCTCCGTGGAGCTCTCCGGAGCTCAAACGCATCCTTTTGTGCTATTAATCCCTGGGTACGTCAAATCCTTTTAAAGGGTAAATAAATTCGCAAACAAACTTACTCTTTCTCCCTTGAAGATGTCAGATCTCTTATCCCGGCTCCATCGGCTTGGTATCATCTTTCCTCTGAGCTCATGGACTTGACCCGCTTTCTTCCACGAAAGTCAGAAGGGGCTTTGCCGGTAATCAAATCTTCACTCCAGGCATGCATGAAGGAGTGTAGTTGTTTGTGTTTAGAAAGAGTGAGCGATTGAGTAAAATAGGGTGACCCAGGGGAGGTAGATGAGATCTGATTGTCTCCATCTCATCTCACTCTTCAAATGACCCTGCTGTGACATAAGCAGATACCTGCGCGGCTCCGGTCCTGACCCTGGGAGGTTGATCCTGGTACAGTTTTTTAGTAGTGAAGGTTATGGTTTGTGCATTCAATGTCTATCTCGTATTAACAGGAAAAGTATACGATTGCCTTTACTGTATGTTCGTTCTAAAGGTTTTATTAAAAGCTTATAAATGAGGTATCAAAGTGATAATACAGCATTGGTGCCAAAAACCCAAAGACAAAACATGCACACATTTATCCATCATACTATATAAAAAGAGGGGGCTCACTTTTGGTTCACTGCGAGGAGTAGGGTGTCACGGAGTGCATGCTTGAGAGGCCATAGAGTTCATCCTCCCGTCTTCACCATGGAGATCAGCTTTAATGTTCTCAAGAATGGCAGGACAGAGAGAAGCAAAATGTGGGAGTTTCCTTCTGAATTTTTAAGAGATTAGGACGAAAAGAAAGAGAGAATGGAAAGGCTCAACAACAGAAACCGCTTCAAGTAGAAGGCTCGATTGTGAAACAAGAGGAGCAACACTGAGTTGATTTAAAGGGGTTCCTGCCAGGGCCATTGAGGGTCCCGCTGTTCGGTTCTTTCCACTGATCAAGCACCTGTAATCACTCAAATCAAAAAATAATTAAGTGCAATGGCACTCCACACCAATAGGTGGCGATATGAAAGTCATATGGTGGAGGGAAATTAATATGCAAAATTGTAGTTCAGCACCTTATGAAATTTAGAACCTCACTCGTGGCTAAGAAATGACAACTTTTGTTTTACTAAAATGTTTTCTATAACGCTGCTTCAAAAACTAAAAAGCACTATGGAAATAATAACAGCCAGATCTCACGGGAATTTGTGCATATTTTACGAGTGAGCTTATTTGTACGAAGCGAATTGTACAAATACAAGGGGTGTAAATCGGACAGTTCATTGCGATACAATACAATATCGATTTTCTCAGCCAGTGATGTGGTGTTTGCCGAAACACCTAAATGTTTATTTTTATTTTAGTATAATTTAGTACATATTTTTTAAATCAAATTAATTAAACTAAAAAAGTAACTTGCATTACTTTTTTTTAAAAAGTAACATAAATATTAATGTGTACATTTAAAAAGTAATTCGCTACTCAACTCTTTACTTCAGAAAAGTAATATTATTACGTAATGCACGTTACTTGTACTGCGTTAACCCCAACACTGTTTACGATTCGTTTCGATTAATTTATCGATATTTTGATATTATGCGTATAGTTAGGCAGTTACATTTTTTATTATTCACAAATGCAACCAAAATATTACATGAATGTTTAAGTAAACTGTTTGAAAATGGCACAATCTATGTCCCAATTGGGACATTTAAAACGATAATCAAACAAAAAAAATTGGTAAAGAAAAATAAATAACGAGCGAAAAAAGTCACATAAAATCAAACTTATGATGGCAACAGTCAAAGTTCAGTATTCAAAATGTTTGCACATGACAAGGGTTTTATTTGTCTGCCCATCTGTTTTCCCAAATACAAAATATTTCCAAACCCACAAATAGCAGTCACAACGTCCTTTTTCGCTGCATTTTCGCTGCTGTAACCGTTTTCTTGCTGCGTCGCATTCACTTGGTGTCTAAACATAAATATAATAAAAATAAACATAAATGCATGCTTTGGCGAAAAATGCGTAATTGGACGTTACGACAAGAAATGAGGATGCGAAGAGTGTCAAAATAAAAGTACCGTGTATCATGAGAAATTTTATCAATGCATCGATCCATTTCGATGTATTGTTGGACCTCTAACAAATATGTGCAATAATTATAAAAAACAGTAATGAAACCCCAACGTCACGGGCGAAAGAAAATCATACAAAAACGCACAAACATAGCTGACAAATTAATGCTTATTAGCCATCTCATAAAATACATACGAATTGTCATGAGATTGTGTAGGAAGAAACATCAAATTAAACTGAGAGGAGATACTTTACCTGATATTTTACAGCTTTTATGCAGGGACAATGTAACGTAACATTACCAGGGTGGGAGTGTTGACAGTGAAGCTCACGCGATAAACACCGTAGTCGACTAGAAATCAGAATTCCCTTAATTGCTGTCAATGTAAACTCATCATAGGATTTTTCATATGGAAACACGTCGACTGTTGATATCACGAGAAACGTCTTTCAGAAGTCTGCGTGGAGTCTAAGCGTGAAATTGTATCTCAAGGTTACTTTGATTAGCCCTGCTGTGTTCCAAACAAACCGCATGGCATGAATTTAATTCTTCGCAACAACAAAGCCAAGCGGTCGTAGCCTCGCCGAACACTGAAATGTGTTTTATATGCACATATATTTATTCGAAATTAAGTCATGTCTGCGTTTAATGATGAAGATGAAAGGCTTTCTCCTGTTATTTGTTTATTTTAAAGCATGCAGTAAAAATCACCGGAGCTTTTCTTGCGTTCTACTAAACAGTTTTTATAAAACTGATTAAACTTTATAAAAACGGATTTAACCATTGTTTTTATTATCAGTAATAATGAAAGCGAATAATTGACAGCCATTTACATAAGACAAAATCAATAAAACAATTATTAGTAGCAATACCTTTCCACATCAAAACAGAACAAAGACATTGAATATGACAAGGATTATTTGCCCATTAGAGCCCCGTGTGGAGCAGTGGATGGGCTTTGTGTGTGCAATTGTACCACAGTGGGGAAGAGGGGCTGTGGAGAGGCTTTTGACCTGTGTCAGAGTGAAACCCAGAGCCCCTACTGTTTAAACAGACAGACTGATTACTGATTAGGAGTTCATTCCCTGTTGTGCAAAGCAGTGTGTGTGTCAGCATCCATCCTTCCCAAGCCCTGTACTGATTGAGATGATGAAACAGACAATGAAGCTCAGACTTACTGCTTGGTTATCTTTTAGTCTCTTGCTGGCTCATGTTTGCTCCCTTTTAACTTCCTTTATAAATAATTTAGGTGAAATTTTACTTCTGGTGTTTCTTTTGTGTTTCACAACATGAGGGTGAATAATATATAATAGAGTTTTTATTTTTAGGTGAACTGTTTCTTTAGTACCTCTTTATCCTGGCAATCTTTCCTGACCATCTCTCTCTCTCTCTCCCTCGTTCGCTCGCTCTCTCTTTCTTCAGAGATTATGTTGAGCGCTGGCAATAATCCAGGATGTGCTCCGGAGAGCGATGGTGTTTTGTTGTTTTTTGAAGGTTTTTTCTCCTCTCTTAGCCCATCTCTCTCTGTTTTGTTGTTCCCTTGGGCTCCTTGTTTCTGGATGAAAGCTCTGCCTGTGCTGAGCACAGGTTCTTGTCTACTCTCGCTCTTTTTCTCCCTGTTTTCCTCCGTCTGGAAGCACACTGCGAGGTAGTCCATCCCGAACCAGAGCAGCATCAGCACAGATTCACTGTCAACTAGGAATCTATGCTTATGTCTTGTTTCCTATCCTAAAAAAGCGCCCTGTATTATACTGACATAAATGTAAATGGCTGTTAGAAAATATGGAATATGCTTAGTAAAAATTAATAATGACAATTAGCATTCTGTTTAATATGTTATACATATACACTCACCTAAAGGATTATTAGGAACACCATACTAATACTGTGTTTGACGACCATTTGCCTTCAGAACTGCCTTAATTTTACGTAGCATTGATTCAATAAGGTGCTGAAAGCATTCTTTAGAAATGTTGGCCCATATTGATAAGATAGCATCTTGCAGTTGATGGAGATTTGTGGGATGCACATCCAAGGCACGAAGCTCCCGTTCCACCACATCCCAAAGATGCTCTTTTGGGTTGAGATCTGGTGACTGTGGGGGCCATTTTAGTACAGTGAACTCATTGTCATGTTCAAAAAACCAATTTGAAATGATTCGAGCTTTGTGACATGGTGCATTATCCTGCTAAAAGTAGCCATCAGAGGATGGGTACATGGTGGTCATAAAGGGATGGACATGGTCAGAAACAATGCTCAGGTAGGCCGTGGCATTTAAACGATGCCCAATTGGCACTAAGGGGCCTAAAGTGTGCCAAGAAATCATCCCGCACAACATTACACAATTGCATTAATGAAAAATTAAACAGGTGTTCCTAATAATCCTTTAGGTGAGTGTATATATATGAACAATGATCAAAACATACACAGAGTTTCACAGTTTTTAACTTAGTGAATGCTTTAGTGCTTTATAAGCTGGGTAAGAGCACCACCCAGTGGATAATAGCGGAAATAGGGATTGCCGTAAAAACTCGTCATTGGCAGGGAAATTAGAGTTAATAGATACTAAAAGTGACAAAAAAAGGTAATGTGACTAGTGGTCAACCGACATTTATAATTTTTATATTTTTTATGGCCGATGCCAATATTAAAGGTGCAGTGTGTACATTTTACCGGCATCAAGTGGTGAGGTTGCAAATTGCAACCAACGGCTCAGTCCACTGCTCACACCTCGCTTTTAAAACGCATAGAGCAGCTACGGTAGCCGCCACCGGACAAACATTTCATCGTCGGAGACAACTTAATAAAAAAACGTTTGTCCGTTAAGGGCTTCTGTAGAAAAATGCCCACTTCCACGTAAGGGGACCCTCGGTGTATGTAGGCCTGTCGCGATAAACGATAAATCGATTAATCGCACGGTAAATAAAATGAGCTCGATCATTTTTTTAGGCCGCGATAATTCACATTTGCATGCTTGTTTGTTTTCCTTGTCTCTCTCTCTCTCTACCAAAGAGACTGGATGACCGCTCCGTGCAACGAGTGACAAGGAGTGAACCCTCGTCAGTCATTTGTCAGTCGCATGATCTGTGTGGGGAGGGGGGACTCCTGGCGTAGCCTATCACAGTAGGAGTACTGAGGAGGATGAGAGCCGCGTGAGAAGTGTAGCAGGAGAAAACACTAGTTAAGACGAGAGTTGGAGAAAAAGATGGATTTACTAGAGGCTGTTTACACTTGTCATTAACATGCGTTTTTATCGATCGGATCACAATGTTTTACGTCTTTTCTGACTTTTCTGACACAAGGTGAACAGTGCTATTTTAGCCTTTCATTGATAAACTAAAGCGGGTGATCTCCGCAGTTTCATTTTGCAAGCGTGTGAAAGTTGCGCGATCTTATTTCATCAATTGCGCTGAAAATTCAGAGAAAGCTCTAACATATAAACGTACAAAACACTGTGCAGCATGTATACTTGCTAAACAAGCAGCGGACTCCGACATAATATTAGTTTGCGTCCATATAAACTCATAATTACTCCCGCTGGCGTTCAAATGACAGCGGAGAGACTCGCCCACCGTCTCACGGACCGTCCCCTCACAGTATTCAGCACAGAAGCGGTCGAAAGTGGACAAAAGAGACGGATTTAAATACCAGGTGTAAATGTGATATGTCTCTCTCGTCCACTTGTGATCTGATCAAAAACACATCTTGATACCAAGTGTAAACAGCCAAGTTTCAAAACCAAACGCTACAGCTGCAGTGTGGGAGTACTTTGGATTTAAACCTAATGACCGAGGTGAACCACTAAACCTGAACGAACCACTAAACCTGACCGAGCCGTTATGTCGCATTTGTGGTAATAACGTAGCACTTAAAAGTGGCAACACGACAAACATGCATATGCACCTAAAACGCAATCATCCTGTTATTTTGTTCATTTCTTGTGGATATTTAAAATGTCTTCCAGTTCCAGTATTACTTATTGTTTAGAAATAAAAGTTTATAGATCTTTGAAAAGGTGTATCTGCATTATTATAATGGTCCCGGAGCATCAATGTTATCGCCTATCGCGATAAATTCCGAGGCAATTTATCGCCTAGCAAAATTTGTTATCGTGACAGGCCTAGGTGTATGTAGATAAAAACCTCTCATTCTAAGGTAATAAAAACATAACGGTTCATTATAAAAAGGTCTTTATACACCCCTGAAAATATAGTTTTGTGTATTATTTTGCATTTCTGTCAAGAGATTACACACTGCACCTTTAAGAAACAGTATGCCGATTGGCCGATATGAGGATTTTGTAAAAACTAAATTAACATTTATTATGCATAACATTTATAAACCCTTTTAAAGTACTCAAAGACATAATTAATGTGGATCTGTCCGATGCCGATAAAAAAATCCAAATATCAGCCCATATATCACTAAATGCGACCTTTGCTTTGTAGTCCCAGTGTTAACCAGCAGCATCTGTTTGCACTCCTAACCTTACTTATTGTTGTTTTATGTCTGTGAGCAGTTTCAGGGATATTGAACATCACAGATAGCAGCATTCATTTGTCTCCTAACTTCATAAACCGGAATAACACAACTGAATCCCTATCGAAGCCTCACACACCAGCAATGCTTATAGAGAGTCACTTTGTGAATACCATCCGCCAGTTACCGGTTACACAATGTGGGCGGCAGTGAATTATGAAGTCGTTTTCCAGACAATGGCTGACTGCATTACAATATGCGGGCAGAAGTGTGATAAGTTGAGTCAGAAAAAATACAGTGCAAAGAATAATACAAGATGTGATCCTGATTTCACACAAGAAGAAAGTTATGAAATTTAAAGTCAGATAGACCGCTGTGAGGTTGAGAGACAAAACATGGCCTTACGTGAGACTGTGTAACCACAGCGTCTGAGAGACGCATGCAGACGTACAGCAGAGATGCGCAGAGATTTGTCGCCATGTGCATGAGGAAGATGTGTACACGTTGCTGCTGTGTAGGTGGTGGCTGGCATGTGGTTTGTGTGTATGTGTGTGTGTGTGCAAACCACAAAGAAAGGTTTTAAAAGGGTAAAGAAATCAAACATTTGTGCATAAGCAGTATATGCATATGTGGGAGGGTTTGTTTGCCTGATCTCATCTCGACAGCCTTTTAACAGTTTGGGATTTACAAGTTTAAGGCAAACAGAAACAGACATCGAAATCTGCATATGCACAAATATCTTTGTTATAAAATGAATTTTTGGCATATTTTTTCTGAAACGTATGCGAGAAGAAAAGCAAGAGCTCATTGAAGCTCATTACAGTGATGCGCTCCAATCATTTCCAAGATTAAACCAGATCAGCGGCTGGGCGTCCGCTACTGTAGTTTCTCTGCGTCGGCGCGATCGAATCTCCCGGCTACTCTAGCGCGAGCGTCTAGCTTTAATTACCAGCAAAAATCGTAAACAAAGCTGTTGATGAGTGCGAAAATGCTTTGGGAGACGTTAGCACAATAATCGGCGCCCGGCCGGGTCCAGAAATCTCGTTTTTGATCTTTGACGTACTTCATAGGCATTGATTAGACCGAGTCTTTGATCTGAAACGTTGTTGCTCGGTTTAGGGAGTTTCATAATTTATACAAAAGGGATTTACGTGTTTGTGTGCGTGTGTTTATGTTTTTGTTCTTTTTCCCAAGCTTGAGCAATCTTAAGTAAACAGTGCGTGCTATTGTGTTGGTTTACGGCGAGCCTCTCATTAGGAATCCCGGAGGTAATTATCCAGCCGATAGTAAAAATATCCAGAATATTCCTTCTTTTCTCTTCTACAGAGACCGACTGTGAGCCGACACTGCATTATTGATCAATTCCAGCTGATTTTTGCTTTTAAATTTAGGGATTATGTGAGAGCGAGGAATTCTTAAGCACTTTTTGGGACAATTTTATAGTCGGTTTTAAGCACAGAATATAAAAACGTCATCATATCATCCTTGAAAGGTGGCCTAGCAGTGAAACTCACACAGTGAACCGAATGAAGCATAGCTGTGTAGGACTGAATATTTAGCTGACATGGCAGTTACCCTGCTAAAAATGTGTGAATGATGCACGAAACTGTTTTAATTTGGGTTTGCATTCAGATTTACTTTTAATAAAATAAAAAATCAAAGCTTTTAAAGTTATCTGGACTCATTGTTGAAGTGCATTATTGTCGCATTTATTTTGCAGATGCTTTCATCCAAAGTTTTGGCTGCCTTCAAACATGGTCTCTGTTTATTTCTATTTTAGGATGCGATTACATTATGGCTGGTTGCTCTTACAGTCTATTATATTTTCCACGGGCAACGGAGATAATATGACTCTTATGTTCCCGAGGCTGCCTGATTGATTTTGATATCATAACACCAAATCCACCAAACAAACAAATACGAAAAGTAAAGCATGCAAAGACGAGGGGGTTACTTTTACAAACTATCCGAAAAAAGCGATCCAAAGATTAATTTCAACCCACGGCTCCCATTGTGCAGGAAACAAATTGAGGTTTATGGAATTAGCGCTTGTGCGGCAGGAATGCAGATCTATTTTTGGCGCTCTATGCATTGCGGTGTAAAATATGATTGGTTGTGGGAAGGTTCGGGGAGTGTTGCTGGAGTCTCTGAGACGGGATTAGAGGCAGAAGTGTGGCATTGATGGCTTACCGTGTTTCCCTCTGGTGCCTCGCGTTTGTTGTCTAAATACAGTTCGGATGCGCCCTCGCTCTTGCGGTGGGTGGCTCGTTTAGCTCAAGGTCGTTTGGGATGGTGGAGCACCAACTGCAATTGTTCTGCATCTGTCTCAACCTTCTTCTGCCCCTTCGACTGCATCCGCTGCCTTTCCTCCATGATGGGGGTGAACCAGACCTGCATTTGAAGGGGAATTCGTAAAACAGGCCATGTTTGCAACTTCTGTACAGAGGCAGGGCAGCTTGGGGCCCCCTACAAGCGGTCATATTAGGGGGCCCCCAACCAACCAAATAAATAAATAAATAAAACACTTCAAAAGCATTGTAAATTCTATTAATATTCTTAAGAAATACGTTGAAACTTTGAAATAGTAGTTAAAATGTTCAGTTCATGTTTATCTGTCACTACACACATACACCCCCTTCTTTCACAATGAAATTGACTAGTCCGTAACGGTGCGCACTGTGTGGCTCGAAAGATAAACACAGAGTGACAGGAGGACTGGGAAAGTACATGAACAGAGACGAATCAAGACAAATATAAATGCGAAAATGAGGTTCTGCTAGTAATAGCCTTAGCCCTACACTGATAAAAATGATTTTGTGGTGAAGTAAATAACGTTACTACAGAAAAAACGAATTTAACCCTTATGTTATGTACCTTTTATCACAGTCTTGGGCATGTGAAAGATTAGTAACAACATTGGCTTTGATGCATTTCTAGTTTTTGTGCAGCATCAGATTTAAAAATGTTCTTCCTTATTTACTGTTTGTGGCTGTTTTGCCCCATTAACTTATTCTATATTGGTTTGTGTAGTGCTACACTTTGTGTGTTCTCTGCTTTCCATCTTCATTTTGGAGTAAAAAAAATTCCGTTCTCTTTTATAGATCGGATGGGGGGCCCCATACAAACCTTCGCATTGGGCCCCCAATTTGCTAAATCCGCCACTGCTTCTGTATAGCATTTTTTGGCACTTTTATTCAAAACTTGCAGTACATTTCAGTATTCCCCCAGAATCGATTGAGCTACAAATACGTGAATGTTTTTTTGCATTTGGAGAACAAAAAGTGAAACTATACACACACACACACACACACACACACACACACACACACACACACACACACACACACACATAAGTGCTGTCGTCTACCAGGCTCTCTGCAGGTGAGGACAGAAGTGCCGGACCCTACGGGTAATTCCCCATTTCCCACATCAGCATGCTGTGCAACCGAGTAGCTCTACTTCAGGGATGCAATTATCAGAGTCCCAGACGCCTGCTGCAACCGCATGACAAGGTGCTACTAGAGAAACCATCAAAGCTTGATTTTAAATGATGCATTTAATTATGTAAAACGAGTATTTGCATGTGTGTAGTGTCAGTGCGTGCGCGTTCGTACCCGTGTATTTGTTAACTTGTGGAGGGGTAAGGTGAAATGATAGTGGCGGTGCATGGCATCCAGCGCAGCAGGATAGCAAGGAGACAAGTTGGTGTGGGAAAGGTAAGCGTATGCATGTTCACGCAGCGATGGTGACAGGAAACAAAACGAAAGAGAGGCGCCCCTCTCTCCATCTTTCTAGCCAAACAACAGATCTAAACTGCACAGGAGGCCTACCGCTATAAACCCACAACTCATGCATCTTACACCGTGTCATCCATTGATCCTCTCATTTTCTACTTCTGCCCGCAGTTCTTACTAGAGCTTAAATTACCTCGGTAGTGTTTGTGTGTTACGTAATTGACAAAGCTAGAATTACACCGTATGCCTTGAGTCACAAAGGCCTTACCTTACAAGCAATCTGTAATACATATGTCCACCGTCTTTCAGACGAACACATTTGAAGTTATTTTTCCAAATGGCTTTGCTCTTCCGAGCTTATAATGGGAGAAAACAGGGATCAGAAAACAATTTCTGACATTAAACCCCAAAAAAGTGCATCCATCCTTCACATAAGTTATCCACATGGCTCCAAGGGGTTAATAAAGGTATTTTGTGGATAATTGATGCGATATTGTAAAAAAAATCTATATTATAGTTTATAAAGTTTAAAATAACTAGCTTTCGGTAACAACGCAATCTTGGACAACGTAGCCATGGCATTGAACGCTCACTACACGTTGCGCAGTCAGCTGACATTGGCTTAACTTAGCACCCTCTTCTATACGTTACATTATTACTACTCTCCCTAGTACAGTTAAATCTCTGCCACTGTATTGTGCTGCTTATGTTGTCCATCAATTTTTCTGTTTTCTCCTGCATTTATTAATGTGAAGATGCTTTGAAACAATTAACAATTGTTAAAAGCGCTATATAAATAAAATTTAATTGAACTACGCTAAAACTCTTGCGTGAGTCCAAGATGGTGCCATTATTGGAAGCTATTTGTAACAGTTTATAAAGTTTGAAAGCTGGATATTTTTCTTAAAAAATCACATCGATTACCCGCAGAACACCTTTATTAACCCATAAGAGCCGTGTGAATAACCTCTGTGAAGAATGAATGCACTTTTCGTCACAAGTTGTTTTCTGATTTATTTCCTGTTTTCTACCATTATAAAGCTTGGAAGAGCAAAGACTCAGATCAGCTTTATGTTAATGACCTATGACGCGGTTTAAAAGGCGGAAACGTTCGGCGGCAACCAATCGGAAGGCGGAAACCTCCCCTTGAGAGGATTCCAGATAATGCATTTGGGAGTCAGAGTGTCCACTACAATTTTTTCTATAGAGTCGTTGACAGGGCAGCCAGAGCTTTTTTGACACTCTCGGCGGGGGCGGTGTGAACCCACAGTTAGGCTCCGTCCCATTTCTACCCCCTTAAAACTTCCAATTGGTTTTGAGTGCCCTCAACAATAAAGTCCCCTCAACGAGGGAAGTGGGGATTCAGATCTTTCCCTATGAAATGGGACACCACTATATGGAAAGTAGTGTAGCAAACGTGCTCACCTAACGTCACATGCAGCGCGATTATTATTAATATGATTGAACTTTCGATAAGCCCGGGTTATACGTGTTCATGTGAACGCCGGAACACACATCCTGAATATTGACAAAACTTCCCAGATCAGATGTATATATGATGGAAAGAGTCTCTCGAAGCAGTCGGGAGACATCGTCATATAGCTTCGTGAAATATTTTCTAACATTAGTGTTCAAAACTTCACAAACACAAAACTCGTGTTCAAACTAACATATTCCAACAATTTCCAGAATTTTAACATGCCTATTTGCGAAAATATAGTTGTTCTTTTCCAGCGGGGTCTGCCATCTTGGTCGAAAAGTTTGACCAGCTCGCTAGGCTTGCAAGGTATCCTGGGTAATTTCATCTCCCACTTCGTTTT
Source organism: Paramisgurnus dabryanus (assembly GCF_030506205.2). Taxonomy (NCBI): domain Eukaryota; kingdom Metazoa; phylum Chordata; class Actinopteri; order Cypriniformes; family Cobitidae; genus Paramisgurnus; species Paramisgurnus dabryanus. Next base: position 8,091,347 of record NC_133359.1, read on the forward strand.
AAGCCTGCATCGGTCCTGACTACATTTTGAGGGTTGATTCTAAGGGGAAAATAGCACTCCGTCTTGCTCCCTAAAGTAATGGGACACCCTACCCCTGCAAGTGCACGTGCAAAAGCGAGGGTTAGAGGGAAAATGTAGGGAAAGGGGAGATATTGGGACAGGCCCGTAGTCTCTATACTGACTATTTATAATTTATCAACGTTAGATTGTAGGTAACAAGTGTACTATACAGATTGGTGGTATTCCTATTTTTGACCTTCTCCGATCATCGTGATAAACTATGCTCTGAACCGGATGAGAAACTGGGGTCGAGAGGTTAAAGGTTCAAAGGTACAAATCTGAATCTGGTTACCGTTCATTTCCTCTACCAAACCGGGGCGAAAAGGGAAATGAGGAATGTCAGTGCCTGCACGAAGCAACCCTCAGGTACGTGCGAATCCAAATGACATGGTTAAATTTTCATAGGATCCGAAGAGAGGACAAACGCGGTGTAATTTGCCTATGACAAAGTGTTTTGGGTGGGATGACAGACCCTATGGGGTTAAATGAAAAGATTCAGAGCCAGATGGTGCTGTAACGTCCACATCCATGATATAATTCCTAACCGAGACGTATACCCCTTGTTCTTTACAGCTGGTAGGTGTAGAATGAGATCAGGCCCTGTGCAGCAAAGGTGAACCTGCCTAATGCTGAGACTGAAAACACACTTGATCCTTGAGTTCGGAAGAAAGAGATCTTAAACCACAAGGCGAGGATTACTTACAGTAATCCACGCTGGCTGCTGCCTCAGGCTGTGCTCTCTACTCTGGCCAGTGTGTTTGTGTGTGATGGCTTGGTTTGGACAGGTCTTGCATAAAGGGAAAGGGTTGGGGAGGGCAGAGAGCTCCAGTGTTAGCACACAGTGCATTATGTAATCATGCCTTATCAAGACCCACCGCCTGCATGGGCAAAAACACACACGGCTTTCCTCTTTCTAGTTCGTTCTCTCTCTTTTTCACCAAATCTTCACACACTCATCTCCCACTGCCTACTGAGAGAAGCCTCTAAACGCAAGCCTTCATTAGCCGAGCTAAATATCCCTGCTTTCTGCAATCTCCATCATTTTTGGCCTTCGGGCGCTGGGATAATTACCTGCTCTCGTTTCCCCTCCCTCTGGCCAATGGGGAAGAGTCTTGCGTTGCATTAGTTTGCATTAAATATTTATCGGCATACTGCACATTTTCCCGTTCCGTCAGCTGCCCGCAACCCTGACGGACTGCAGCCTCGGCTTTATCTACCTGTCACAAAGAGTGAGTTTGTTAAACAAAGCATGTGAACGTGAGCGTCTCTGTTTTAGGAGGGATCACTTGGAGGGAATTCTGGGTGAACAATGTACAGAACGTTTATGTTTGCGAGCGATAGCCGATGATGAAGCGTATTTGTGGCCGAAATGGGCTGTTCTGTGTGTTGTTATGTAAGACTTCACTGGCTATTTTATAGGCGAAATTACTGGTTTAAAGGGACAGTTAGTAGGATTTTCCTCCATCTAGTGGAGAAATTGTATTTTGCATTCAAACGAATAGTGCTCTCTAGCGCCTCGCTTTTCTAAATGCGAGTTGCAACTACGGTAGCCCTTATGTACCCCCTGATCTCCTTGTCCGTTTCAGCTGGTTTACGTGTTCTGAACGAAAACACATTGTGGAAATGCGTTGCGGTAGGCTAGTGCTTTTTGTCCCTCTCTGCTATTATAGTTTTTCAATATGGTGGAACGTCATTGAAGCCTCCTTAGACTTCCACATTCAATGTAAATAAAGAGAAGAAATTCGAAGCTTACAAAGAAAAGTCAGATCATTGGCAGAAGTCATTTGACACCAATGAGGACATATTTATGAATAAAGACATTGATTTTGACTAATAAAATACTTAAAAAACTACACATTGTCCACTTAAAGCTCCAATGTGTAACTTTTTAGGTTAAAAAGTAACAAAAATCTGGTATTGGGCACGTAGATAAATATTAGTGTCGCCTTATCTCGATTTTCAACGGAAAGTTTTTAAAAATGATTTATAACTTAAGCTATAAGGTACGATCTTGCACAAAATTTCAGTTTGATGTCATTTGACTTTAAACTAGAGGTCTTCTCGGGTCAAAAAAATGTACCTGACCCAAAATGACCCAAATCACTTTGTCCATAAATAATAATTTTTTTAAAGAAAGACGTGACCCGAGACAAACATTAAAAAATTTGACCCGAGTCTGACCCGAACCAGTTTTTTTTCACTGACTTGAATGCAGTCTGCGTCCTCGCATACACCAGTCAGACAGATAGAAACCCCATTGGCATCTAATTTGTCCCGCTGCTACATTTATGTTTCTTTTTTATCTGACGACAACACCAAGGTCACTACTAATGTGCATCCAAAATTAATTGTCAGGTTTGTCTTAATGAAAATTAACCTATTTGTCATTTTCTCCCAAATGACTCGGTAAACATGCGTGAGATGGCTTGGGTTGTTTCGGGTCCGTTCTGCAAAAATACATTCATTATAAGTTACCCGAGACCTGATGCCGCTATTATTATACCCGACCCGTGTCCGAGGCACACATGAAACTTTTAGACCCGAACCCGCTCGGGTCAGACCTTGGGTTTTCGGATCTAAATGGACCCGTGAACACCTTTACTTCAACATAGGTATGAAAAGTGCCCGAAAATAGTCCCCTGCTATTTAAAGTAACCAAGGCGACTATTTTCGGGCGCTGCGTAATATTGCATTTGCTGCACCCATGTTACGGCAGCAAAGTCCTTGATTATTACGCCGTAATGAGAGTATAGTGCCTAGCCATATCAGCCTAGAAAATCACAACTTTTACTTTTCGTTCGCTCTTAGTAGACGATGCAACTACAGAAATGTCGAGTTTTAAAATATCGAAACTCTTTGGTCATTTTTGAGCGTGATGCTAATGGTCTAATCAGATTCAATGGATTATGCTAAGCTATGCTAAAAGTGGTACCGCCAGACCCAGATATCAGCTGAATGGATTCCAAAACGGTAAAAATCTAATGTTCCACTCTAGGGGAGCTGGAAAATGAGCCTATTTTCAAAAAAAGTGAAGTGTCCCTTTAAGCAGATTTGTAATTGAAGATATGCTGGCAGGTGGACCTACAGTACAAGAGTATGATTTAATGCCTATGGCGCCCAACCAGTCCAGTATCTCTCTATCACTCAATTAAATTTCCCAGAAAGCCTCCTGTATTGAAAGAAATAGTCCCACCTCATAACACCACTTAAACAGAATACGTCTTTGATGTTATCTGTCCAGGGTTTGTTTACAGGCAGAAAAGGATTAACTTCAGTGGCTGCCTTTAATTAGCACTGAAAGGACTGGTTGGTTGATCAGAGCCATCAGTTTAAGTTGGGATTTAAAGACTGTGACTCTAAGCCACATCAGTGGTTATTGAATTAGATCTGTGGGGAACAGCAATGATGGGAGTACCTGGTACCAAGCGCCCTTGATGGACCATCTCCTGCTTTGGGGGTTTAAAGAAAGAAGGGGGGATCATGTTGCACATTTTTTCCCTAAAAGATGCTAAGCATCAACCCAATAAGAGACAAGGGACACCCCCAGACCAACACTCTTTTTTTCTCCAAAGGTCAAAATGGTAAAAGTTGTTGTTTTACCCCTTAGCTTTTTATAAATATAATTTCATACCAGTCGAAAAGGTTGAATTTGGGTACATTGAGGACTCTGATACAAGCATAACCCTCCGTCTTGAACTTCACAGCGGTGTCGGTGTGACCCTCCCTCCCATGCCGTGCCTGGCAGCCTGCATTGGAGTTTATTGAAATAATCCTCTCTCCACTCTCGATTCGGGTTTCATTACGCCAGAGTGCCTCAAATTGAAAATAAATTTACAGATAAATGCTTTCGCTGCGCCGACAAATTATACAGCTGTTGCTCAAAGAGACGTCTTGTTTATTTTGGGAACGAAGTGCCGAACAAAAGCAGAGGCTTTGAGAATGTTGATTAATAAGATGAATAACCACTACAGCACTGCTTCGAAATGAAAGTGATTGGCTCTTCAAATACCCTTCCTCATTATTGTAATTATAGGTGCCATATTACGCCTTGAATTGAGTATTCATTACAGATTAAGGGGCGTTTTTGAGCATGTTGTAGAAATGCACACTTGTCTGTTTTGACAACACACTTGAAAAGGCTGAGCCTCTGCCAAGACGAAGCAAAGAAGAAAGTCTTTATAAATCTTTCAAGCTGCTGGTGACTATGTGTTTTTAGAGGATGGCTTGCAATCTATCTCATGATTCTCTTTATTTTATACTCCCCCTTGCTTTTTTTTTATCAGTCTTTCCTAACACCCCCACACAAATGCAAAGCCACACATGTGGATACGTATGCACACACCTACACGCGTACATAAATGTATAAAATAAAGCCTAGGCCTTGCTTATACTCAATTTCATCTTCCTCATTGATTTCCACACGGATGAGGCGTAGAGTCTGTCACGGAGACGGTGTAAGGTTTTCATATGCATAGTAGAGATAACAGGCAGCCATTTTTATCAACCTCTCTTTCTACAAGCATGTGCCTCCAAATCGCTGGTCCCGATTAATGGCATCTCTCGGTAGTGCCAAAATGAGCAAAATGAGTCTGCTTTGTTTTTTCCGCCTTAACCTGACAATTACACCAATTATAGCAAGGCTGCGTTGTTGCCAAACACGCTGAGAGAATTGTGACACGCGGGAGGACTCCCCTGCCGCAGCCGTCTCTGTAATTTAACCAGCGCGACGCAGCGTCGCAATGGCCTATTCTGCAAAAAACTCCCTAAGCAACTATGATAGTCTGCGTCAGGCGGCTAGTTATTTGTGTATTCCTTTAAACAAGCTGAACAAATCTGTATGCCAGGATTATGAAATGGAAAGTGATCTTGTTGCTGTGAAATATAGCGAGTGCACTTACAGTTGAAAATGGCGTTTGTATGCATCATAGTCTTAGAAGTAATATCAGTGCTATCTCATGGCAGTTTGTACGTATTTAACAAGGTGGCTAATTTGTATTAAATTTTTGTATGATTTTCCCCTGTGATGTTGGGGTTAGGGGTGGGGTTTCGTTATTGGTTTTTATGACAATTTTGTGAGTTGCATATGTCCATCGTTTTTCAGACAAACACATTTTCGTATATTTTAGAAAATGTTTTAGATCTTTCAGTTGATTTAATGTAATGTTACGGGGTCCACCCATAGTCCACGACCTTCTAGTCCAAAAAAAGTGCGTCCATCCTTCACAAATTAAATCTAAACGGCTCCAGGATGATAAACAAAGGTCTTCTGAGGGTAATCCGCGCGGTGTTGTTGTAGAAATATCCATATTTAAAACTTTATTAACGAAAATAAATACCTTCCGGTAGCGCCGCCACCTTAGTCGCGTCCGTATTCAGGATGAGAGCTGACGCAGCCTACGGAGGCTACTATGCTGCTGCTCTGTGCCCCCGCCCTCCGAATTTGTCATACGTCACTAAGAAAAGTGCGTACACTACGCTAATACTCTCTCCTGAATACAGAGGAGTCTAAGATGGCGGCGCTACCGGAAGGTATTTATTTACGTTAATAAAGTTTTAAATGAGGATATTTCTACAACAACACCACGCGGATTACCATGGACTATGGGTGGACCTCGTAACATTACATTTAATCCACTGAAAGATCTAAAACATTTTATAAAATATCCGAAAATGTGTTTATCTGAAAAACAATGGACATATGCAACTCGGACAGCTTGGGGGTGAGTAAATCATAGGTTTAATATCATTTTTGGCCGAACTATCCCTTTAAACATTTGATTTTTAACAGTTTTGGTATCCATTCAGCTTATCTCTGGGTCTGGCGTTACCACTTTTAGCATAGAAAATTGTCCCGTTGGTAACTTTCAATAGCAGGGGACTATTTTCGGGCACTGCGTAATATCATTGCACCTCCTGGAGCCATAGTACGGCAGCAAAGTCCTTGATTATTACGCCAGAATGAGAGTATAGTTCCTAGCCATATCTGCCTAGAAAATCACAACTTTTAATTTTTTCGTCGGTCTTAGTACACGATGTAACTACAGAAGGGTCAAGTTTTAAATAGGAAAAATATCGAAACACTTTGATTATTTTTAGCTTGATGCTAATGGTCTTATTAGATTCAATGGATTGTGCTAAGCTATGCTAAAAGTGGTACCGCCAGACCCGGAGATCGGCTAAATGGATTCCAAAAAGGTAAAAATGTAATGTTTCACGAAAATGAGCATGTTTTCAAAAAAAGTGGAGTGCCCTTTTAATTTAGCATTTTGAGGCAAAACAAAGGGCACTGATGTATTTTAAGATATGTCAGTGCAAGTTGTTTTCAGTTTGGACAGTTCTTACATTTATTTTAGTCTGGGACTAGTCTAATCCCTGTCTGGGAAACTGCCCCAATGACCAAGTCCTGGCTTAAGATAATCTTTGTCTGGGAAACCACCCCTTGGTGTTTAAATTTAAAACTGATAAAGAAAACAGACTAATGCTAATTGGCAACATATGCTCATTTGCGTCACTACTTGCAGTTTCATGCATTCCATGAAAAGACATCCTGTGTTTTCCTTCTTATTGGCTAATTCTGAAAATCTTGACTTTTCCTCTATAATTTCCAGAGATTTACATTATTCAGCTCTGAAAAATTTGAACATGGTGTGTTTTCACAAATCATCATCATCTGATTTCGATTTGCACCCAAATAAGGAGGTTTAATGAAGTACATATAATTTTTATATTCCACTGCCATGAGGTCATGTCAACTGAACCAAAACATGACGTCATGTTGTGCTTTTGATTTATGAGCTGGATTATGAAATGTACAACTGTTACTTATAATGCATAGCATAAAGACATCCAGCAGATTTACCCTTGAAAATGTGAGTGTTTTGTCTGAGTATATATCGCATCTTAATCTCAAAAGCTGAAATGCTACTTCATTGGATAGCCTGGCAAGCAGTTAAAGGGATAGGTCACCCAAAATGAAAAATCACTCAACTCACTCTTATGTTGTTATAAATACAAAGGAAGATATAAAGAAAGATATTTAATCAAGCAGGAAACAGAATCACTGTTGAATTCCATAGTAGGAAAAAATACTACTATGGAAGTCAATGGTGCTCAAAATCGGTTTGGTTACAAACACTGCTCAAAATATCTTCTTTTGTGTTCAGCAAAACAAATAAATTAATACAGGTTCAAAACAACATGAGGTTGACTAAATGATGACAGAATTTTCATTTTACCTAAAGACGGACCTGAACTACCCTAAGCTTTACATGGAGGTCAGCAACCTGAGCACCTACTTGACTACGTTTTCTATAAGCCTTGTTTAGTTGTAAATCCCTATTCTGGTATTTCAAAATCCAGGCATGCTTTTGCTGCCTTCCATACATTTTTACTGTATCCAAGACACTTGCTATTGTTTTTATGCCGCCTTCTACTTTCGGTGTTGTCCATCTTCTACTTTATTTTTCAGCAGGGTTAGTTTAGACACTCATCGAAGCTGAACCCCACAGTATGCGTGATTTACAGCTTTATCAAATGAACTGAACAAGCAACAGGATATATTATCAGCGCTATCATTACAGCACCAGGCATTCAGATTCATCTTCATAGCCATGCACTACCTAAGATTCATGCATAGCCAAGCTTTAGTTCAGTTTAATAAAAAAAAATGTCTGTTGCACTTTTGCCAATGTATATTCCCAAAGCATCTTAACAGTAAACATTCGAGCCAAAATTATGGGAATGCACGATATTGAAAAACATGCGTTATGTAAAAACTTTCTAAAATGTAATATACAATATGCAGTGCATGGACATCAAAAGCAAAAAAAGTGTGTGGGTCCAAAACAATTAATGGAATAGATGGCATTTTCTTGTATTGTGGTGTCTTTTGATTTAGACAATAGCCTTAAAGCTTTGTTTACCTTGTTCAGGGTTCCCACGCCTTAGTTACATTAAATTCAAGGCCCTTTCTAGGACTTTCCAGGTCCAATACCCTCAAATTCAAGGACTAAATGTGGTGACACATTTCAAGTGTGAGCAAGGTTACATCGTGTTACCTTTTAAGATACATTGTTACAGTTCCCATTTTGAGGGAACTCGCGCTGCGTCACTGCGGTGACACTTTGGAGACGCCTCCAGTGGTAAATGCGTCTGAATGTGTATATCAAATTCAACCAATGGTGAGGCTTAACGACAAAGACAGGGTGATGCGGGAACCAGGAAATATATCGCTATCTGAAATATTGCCGAAGACGGCATTACAGGGACGCAGGAAGTATGGCAAGGAAGACGCAGCGTCTCGTTCCCTTCTCATGGAACAACAGTTACATACGTAACCCGAGACGTTTTCATGTGTCAAACACAACTATGCAAAAAAGCATTTTGGTATGAATCAACATTGGCATACAGAAGATATAAGCATTTAAAGTGAACAGTTTAGCACGTGTGCTTAAAAAGTTAGAATTTGTATGATATTATCCTAAAATACACAGGGAATATTATGAATTTTTTTCTAAAAAACTTCTTGCGTAAAATAGATTCAAGCACTTTCAATGACCTGTATCTATTTATGTATATTTTCAAACACTTCCCAGGGTCTTGAATTTCCCCCCCAGATTCACAAACTTTCAAGGATTTCAAGGACCCGTGGGAACCCGGCTTGTTGCGTTGCGGGAGTGTGCTCAGCGAAAGAATGGAGTTTAAATTATATGGACTCTAAATGAGCCAAGTGGAATGGATTTGAGGAAGCAGGTGCGTGGAAGTCAAGGCTGTAGCTAAAACGTGGAACGGAGTTTCAAATTGAATCAAATTAGTTTTAAATCAAATTCAATTATCATATTTTTTTAGAACTTAAAATTATATAACCAACATACATTTCACATTTTTTCTGGAAGTAAGAAAGCATCAGTCTTTTTGTCTCGCCAGTCTCTCTGGTATATGCATCGACCTAAAACTTTGACTACGCATTACATTTTGAAGTATTAAATGCATTATTGCACACTGTTGCGATATCTACATTTGCGATATTTTGATTAATCTTGCTGTCCTAGCAAATATTGTGCAGACATATTATATCACCTATTGAACAAGCTATAGTCAGGAATGAAAAACTTAAAAAAGTGCTAGTACTGAAATGTAAGATACACTTTGTGTTTGAGAATCCTGACCCTTTCAGAGCTCCAGGATGGGCACTGTAGGTTTTGAGGCCATAGGCTGTTGTAACGTTAGAAGCAATTCTGTAAAGATTCACACACTGACATCATGAGACATCATTGGGAAGCTTATTAGTCAAACAGTGATTCAAGTCAATCCAGAAAAGACATCATTCCATCTAATTAATAAAATAGAAACAGACTCGTCTTTCAAAAAAAAAATATTTCCGTTGTAATTATTGAGGAGTGAACATCAAAACAGTTCAGATAGCTGTTGGGAAAAGTGCATTTCCAACCCCAGTCTCCGCTCTCGTTCTTTTTCTCTTTTTTACGTCTGCCTTTGGTTTTGATAAGGAAAAAAAAGACGCGTCAATCATCCCCACTAATGGAATGTGGATTTTCTAATTCACTCAAACAGAACGGTAAATTGAAAAAGAGTGCAACCTTTTTAACGCGCGCACCAGCGCTGACAGTCAAGCTCCATTATCTGACAGCTGGAGAAGTTAAAAATAACCAGGCTTGCAGCAAATTAGACGTATCATTTGGCTTCTAAACTGAGAGATGAATGTATGTGTGAATGTGCTTGCCATACCGTGACATGGGGCCAATACATCAACCTCCTGTTTGTCTGTCTATCTCATAAACTCCAACTGGAATAAACAGACAATGCAATTTGTTACACCGCGAGGATATTTTCTCAGCGAGCCAGCCAAACTGTCTGGTATCTCCACCCCCGACGATTCGCTCGTGTGTGCGACCATTAATCATTGCTTGGGTACGTGCAAGGTTATTGCTATCGCTCAAAGAGTTTTTCATATGTTTGATTTCTATCAAACGATGAATGTGACGTTCGCGGCCGATGTGCGGGGAAGGACTCGAGAAGATACACTGGCCCTTACTGTAATCTCTCTATATGAAGGCGTAGGCCTGACAAGGCAATGAATCTCTATCGGTGCTGTCGCAGATAGTGATTTTCCATGACATTGAGTCTATCTAAAACAGCCGTGCCTGGATGTAGCGCTGGGGGTGAGGGGGTATTCGGTTACTGGAGTGGTAATTTAAGGTGTCTTGTTTTCAGTGTTGTAAGTAAGGAGATCTTCCTCTCTGATTCATGTTTCTACCTGGGGATCTGTTTACCGTTAAATACCCCTTACTGTCATTGTTTATTTATCTCAAACTAATCAACAACACAACAACAACACAGTTGAGGTCTTCTCGGGTCCAAAGTAAATGTACTCGACCCAAAATGTCCCAAATAACTTTTTACCCGAACCTGACGTGCATAAATCTTTGCACGTCTCTGACACGAGACAAACCCAAGAAAATTAGACCCGAATCTGACCCAGTGGCAATTTTTTAACCCAACTGGACCCATATGTAAACCGCCAACCCAATCTCACGGCAAGTTGTGTTATAGTCACAAAATATTTGATTAATGTTTCATGTTCATTGACATGATTTTCTGCTTTTTTTGGTGACATTGGAGTAAAAAAAAAAAAAAATCGAAATTTTAGTTTTGCTTGCTCACGTCAAAATTTCGCATGCCCACGCGAAACTTTTGCGTGCCCACGTGAAATTTTGCGTGCCCACGTGAAACTTTTGCGTGCCCACGTAAAACTTTGGCTTTCACGTGCGCACACGATAGTTTCACGTGCACGTGCAAAAGTTTCACGTGAGCACGCAATAGTTTTACGTGTGCAAGCGAAACTAAACTTGATAGTTTCACATGCGCACGCGAAACTGAACTTTATTCAATTTTTGCTCCATGTCCCCTTAGGGGCTCTGTACTTTTTCATGTTAGTCAACACGAATTTCTATAAATAGTTTTTCGCCTTCATGGCACGACTTTCGATTTCGTCTCATTTTATGTATTATTTTCTCATTGTTTTTTCCTTTTTTTCCATTGTCGCTTGGGGTTAGAATGACTTTTTGTTACATTTCAGACATCCTAATCCAAACCCCAACTCTAACTCCAACCCCAAACAAAAAAAAAAACGAAAAAAAAAAAAAAAAACGGAAAAAAAACATGTAGAAACCAATATATAAATTACATCCTAACCCAAACCCCAATTCTAACCCCAAGCGACAATGATTTAAAAATAGGAAAAACAATGAGGAAAACAATACATAAAATGAGATGAAAATGAAAGTCGTGCCACAAACACAAAAAAACTATTTATAGAAATTTGCGTTGACTGACATGAAAAAGACATTTGTGCTCAATGGCACAAAAAAGCGAAAAATCGTGTCCATTAGTGAAACATTTTGTGACTATAACACGACTTGCCTTGAGATTTTGTTGAAACGGCACAGATGTTAGTTTGGGTGTTCTCAGGTCAGTTCGGCAACAACAACTTCATTAAGTTACCCAAGACCCTATTGCCACTAATATTATACCCGACCAGTTCCAAGGCACACAATAAACTTTTAGACGCGAACCCACTCGGGTCTTGAGTCAGACCTTGGGTTTTCGGATCTTAGTGGACCAGGGAAGACCTCTGACCTCACAAGAGTCCAGGGTCAAACTTTCACATTTTTTGGTCTAGAAGCCTAATTTTGGTCTCGTTTTTAAAGAAGACACTTTAAAGTTTTTATGGTTTAAGTGTCTGGTGGTGAAAATATTAAAAATATGAAATTATTAAAAATTATAGCAGTTTTAATTTATTGTAAAAAATAATGCAATGTAGCTTTATTTTATACTTAAAATTTTCAATTGTGTTGATTTGCTGTGAAGTTTGCTGCATACTCTTGTCACAAATTAATAAATTACAGTCACTGCTTTATTATTACTGCTTAAAGGTTTTGAAATATGAAAACTACATTCTTAAACCTTTCCAAAAATATATAGTTTGTCGTGATAGATTAACATATTAACACAAAATATTGAACTAAACTCGGGTGTCCCGCTCACAGGACTGTGCCAGTTAACGGATTAAGTTTTTTTTAGGAAATGTGCTACTTTTCTTTGTGAGATCGACTGTATGCCCATGTTCTAGCACAGTGTTTGTCTCACATATGTTATGGCCTCATTAGAGTCAATTAATGCTCCAGGCTTATACGACACCAATGACCTCTCTTTATAATGCGTGGAAACCTTTTACACCATACAGTCATTACGCGTCTTTTTTCTCTCAGTTCTGAACAGCAAAGAGGCTTCAATTGCCAGAACTCGTGAACATCAAGAGCCCATTAGCAGAGCACCGGACAAGCTGTGACATTAAACGTCCGGGCCAGACAACATTGATTGTTTAATTAACTTTCAATGAACGGCGAGAAAAACGGACAGCAGCGAGCAGTCACGGTCGTGCACGTTGGATTTCATCCCTCGTAGTGATCGACACGCTCCTTACACCGAAGAAATCTAATCTACAATGAGAATAAGAGAAAAGGAAAAGCCATTTCCACTTTACATGTGGAGCTGGTCTCTTGGCACGGCATTAGAGTTTTGGGATGCTGTGTTAACTCTATATTTGGATTGCACTGGAGTGGATTAGGAAGTCTTTACTGCGAACCCACGGGATTCTGGCTGAACATGAAAAAGAGAAGCGCTGTTTGTATCCGTGCTATACAAATAATTGCAAGTTCTCCAAATTGAGTATAATTTCGAAGACCCGCTATATGAGAAAAGTGAGCTTTGATGTACAAATCTGCAATTCAGACGGGATTATAAGCTCCAAAGGTTAGGGGTTGCTAACTAAGGGGAAATGGTTCTACGTATCTATCTACTGAGCACAAAGTAACGTCGGTAATAAATAAGAGACTTCGGAAAGCTACCAATGAACAGCTGTAAGTAAATTCCGTCGAAAACCTGTGGAGTAACTGTACACTATTAGCACAAATAGTAATGGAGATCGTTCCCGAGATTCCATGATAATGAATTAAAAAATATCTATTGGTGTGGATAATTAGCAGTGTGCAATTCCGATGTCTCAGTCTTTTCTTTAGTATAATTACAGTACATTCAAGTCATTTCCTTCCCATTTTTCACAATAAAAAGCTAAGGAATATAATGACTAAAATGACAAACACGCAGCGCAACTCCGAGGAATCATGGTGATTACGCTGGAATGTTGGTCTTATTTAAAATCCTTCATTTTTCTGTGTCAATCTAACTCAGTTTTGTCTCTTACTCGTCCCTTCATTCGCTAGTCAACCTGTGCCCAATATGGATGGTTTTACTATTCCAATTTAAACACGTCCAGATCTACGTGTATGGTTGCACTGCCCCAGGACACAGCGTTTCATCTCTTAATGAATGTGCCTGGGGGGTCCCGTCTGGAGGTCCTCTCTTCGAGTGGGCCTGTGTTACCCTTCATTAGCCAGAGGGGTTGTTCTCTGTTCTCATGCTGAAGAGCTGAAGAACGCCCCCCTGGAGCTGAGAGTACACTATCCATTACCCCCCTCAACCCCAAATCGGAAAGCTGGATGTCCTTACTTTCTCCAATTTCTCAGCGCTCCGTTCAGCTGAATAGATTTTTTCAACACATGACATGAATGCCATTGAAATAGTTTGATTTAAATTTATGATTCTCATAGATATTGTGCCATGGGACATCTTTTGATAATCTTAGAGACCTTTTAGGTGTGTGGTAAAAAACATATTACTACTGCTTATACTTAGGATGTTAAAATCAAACAAACCCATTAAACACATTATTAAAGAGAAACACTTTTTTTAAATATGCTCATTTTCCAGCTCCTCTAGAGTTAAACATTAGATTTTTGACAGTTTTGGAATCCATTTAGCTGATCTCTGGGTCTGGCAGTAACAATTTTAGCATAGCTTAGCACAATCCATTGATTCTGATTAGACCATTAGCATTGCGCTAATGATGTAGGTCTGTTTGAAAATGTAGATTTTTATTTACCAAAATAATAATGACGACTGAGGTTATCCCCTCAACACACAGAGCATCCCATATCCTCAAATGACTTCCAAGTATTAATACGACAAGTTAAGGAAAACCCCAAGAAAGCCTCCAGGTTTTTGGGATTTACAGTGTATCAGCTGACTCTAATAGCATTTTCCCTCCCTCCTGAATGTGGCTGTGTGGTTCAGTATAATCCCACAGGATTTCTGTTGTATTCATGCAGTCATTAATCTGTCCGTGTCTTTCACCGGCTGGATTACAGTTCCCTGCTTCAATCGCCAGAACGTCACTAACATCGGTTCATGGAATGCTAGCCTTGCGCTCGCGTAAACGCAAACCCATGCTGATACTACACTAGGTCTCTTTATGCATCTCACATGGCTTTATTATACTGGCATGCAGAATGGATCCAGGCCAGCGTTTTCAGGGCTGTGAAAAGCACTCGCGCAGAGGGAGGACTAAATTCTCGTGCCGTGAACTCTGTTTGACAGCAGAGAGCGTGAGGTTACATTTCACACTGTATGATCTTGGAATGTTTGTCTGCTGTATGGCCAAGCGATGGGCGTATGTTAATTGAAAAATAATTAGATTTACTTAAATAAATAAAAGTATGTTGCGTCATATAAAACATAACCTCTTTGTAGTGGCCGCTGTAAAACAAACTATGTGTGAAAATGTTTACTTGCTCTCTCAACATGCTCGCATATAATGTATGTTTTTACGACAGTTTACATTACACATCCAAGAGTGAATAACCTCAACATTTCCTGGCCGTAAATGTAATTTTGCCTTGCTGTTGTAAGAGATAAATATTGACATTGCTAATCTGAATCGGTTGGTCTGCTGTAGTGGTGACTCTGTTTACAGAAGCACAGAGAAAACGCTTCAGCAGCACTTCATCTTGACCAATTCAACACTTGAACGTACTGTTTAATGTACACAAAACATTTCACTGACCTTCCTGTTTTCCCAACTCTCTCTCTCTCTCTCTCATTCTGTTATGCCATTAAAACATTATGAAATGTTAGTGTTGTCTTGATCGAAAACAACTTGCTGTGGCATTTCTTAAAATATATCAGTGCGAGTGTTGTGTCTCTAGATGCACACCAGTAGTGTTTGTTCATAAATTCTGCTTTTAAAAAAGACTTAAATATCCTATTTTAACTAAGGCCTAGTCCCGGCTTAACTTAATCCCTAATGCTGCGTTCACACCAAACGCGATTGTTTGGCGCGATGGCGCAATCTGGCGCGAATGATGTCAACGTTAAGTCAGACACGTTTACACACGCCTGGAGGTCTTGCGGCGCAAATGAGGCGTTTAGCGGTAGACACAAATTTGCCTTATTCGCACGTCTAGTTCGTGCGAATTATGCGAATTGACGCGCGCATTGAGCGTTGCCATGGAAAACGTGCAAGTTGAAAAATCGGAACTTCGTGCCGCGTTAAAGAATCAGGAGCTTGCTTTAGTAGTGGCGTGATTACAGGAAGCAAGCGGAGTCGCAGAAGCCCTTCCCATGACGTAAATTTTCGCGTGAATGTCACGAATTACTAGAATTTAATGGCTTTCACGTGCGAATGAAGCGAACTCAAAATGTTCAAGTGTCCAACTACGCCCGTTTTTGCCGCCTCTACTTTGTTTGGGGTGAATCCAGCATAAGTGTGTTCGACTTTAACATTAAAGTACCATAAGAGCGATTTGAAATACTTTGATCTCATCCGCCTGTCGGTTCTTACGGTGCCGCATGAAGTCAAACACATATATATATTTGTTTTCCGTTAAAACATCCAACCCAAACTTTTGCCCATCCAATGGCATGAAATTTGGGTGGAACTAGTGCATTTTGTCTGGTGACTTCCATTTTATATTAGGGCTTCGCGATTATGAGGAAAATATAATTGCTGATTATTCGCTTTGATATTGTAATTGCAGTTATTAATCGATTTTGCATTGAAGTTTTGAAATGTTTTATAACTTTCTGTGGAGCAGCTGCATGGTAAATTCTAAACATCCAAAATTAAATAATATTGTAAATCACAAATCATTTTTATGTTATGTTATCAGTAGAAAAATCCAAAACGACACATCAACTTTTGGTGGCCAAACATACTGCTGAAACTCACAGAAATGAGCTCAAATCCATTTTTGTTTCACCCATAATTGTAATCCCAATTAGTTTTTCGATTAATTGTGCAGCCCAACAACAATGGTCATTTTTATTAGTTTTTTTGCCTTACTGTAAAGATTTGCACATTGCACAATATCTTCTCCTTTTCAAAATTTTATGAGCTGAGGATCCACAGGCAAACCGCTAACAACTGGTTGTCCAAGAAAAACAGAGAGCGAGAGATAGACAGGGAAAGAGCGAGATAGCAGTCGCCCCAACTGAATGCCTGAGAAAGCTGCCTTTCGGAGGTCCCATGACGCATGGGATCAGTGGAAAGGTTGGGTGCGTCTGGTTACAGCTCTATCAGGGCTCCATCAGAGAATGGCAGGATTCGGTATCGCCTTCTAATGTAACAAGGCCTATTTGTCTCAGTCACACATCTTCGCAAGTGCCTTGGTGAAACCATTGATGTCATTCATCTAGCCTGTCCTTGACTGCTCTTTTCCTTCGCTGACAAGAGAGCAGCACTCTCAGGTAGCTGGAGGGAGGAGGAAGACAGCGCGATGGAGAGGGAGAAAGAGGGCAAAAGAGAGGTGGTGTAATGCTTTCTCATCAAGACTAGAATTACCCAGTGTGTTGAGTAATGAATCCATTGCCTTATAAACACAAATACCCACTTTTTGCAGGCACCCACACACCTAGCAATTTAAATGCAGAGATATTGCAGACCTTTATTGTTTTTCAATACGGCTAATTAGCGGTGCTGGCTAGGGCGAATATCACTTTTGCTAAGGCTCTTTTGTAGTCATTACTCTTTGGTGCATGAGAAAGGTATGATATTACCTTTATAAGCAGTCAAACGTTTGACTATAAAGCGCATAGATTTACATTGAAATGGGGACCTAAAATAGATTTTGACTTTGGCTAGTCACCACTAAGAACAACCAAGAAACCTCAGAGCAATGCACTGACAATCACCCAGGAAAACTTGAGCATTGTGCATGCGAGTTTTGCAGTTTTACAAACACCGACGTATAAAAACAACCGACGTTTGGGTAAAATATCAACAAACCCAACCGTTGGGTTAAAACGAACCTATGCTGGGTTGTTGTAACCCATTGCTGGGTCAAATTTGTGACCCAGAAAACATTTGCATAACAAAGTGTTTCTGATGAATTGTTAATCTGCAATACCGTACCTTGCCAATTTATGAACTGAAGCCAAAACTTATTTAATAATTTCAAACTTTGTGTATGTTTTGATAATCGTTCTGAATCGGATCTCTAACAAAAATTCTTCACAAAAATGCAATAATTTCAGCTTTTTGCTAAAAAATATTTTGAAAGGGGCCATGGCACGAGACTTTTTTAAGATGTCAAATAAATCTTTGGTGTCCCCAGTGCACATTTGTGAAGATTTAGCTCAAAGTACCATATAAATAATTTATTATAGCATGTTAAAATTGCCACTTTGTAGGTGTGTGCAAAAGTGTGCCGCTTTGGGTGTGTCCTTTAAAATGCAAATGAGCTGATGAAATTCAAACACTGATCACAATGATGGTGGTTTGTTGCAATTAAAACTCAATTGTGCTTTTCTCTGCACTTAATGGCAGTGCTGTGGTTGGATAGTGCAGATTAAGGGGCGGTATTATTATAATAAGAGCTCCTTATGACATCATAAGGAGGGCCAAATTTTTAAAGACCTATTTTTTATGTGCTTGTAGAGAATGGTTTACCAAAACTAAGTTACTGTGTTGATTTTTTCACATTTTCTAGGTTGATAGAAACACTGGGGACCCAATCATAGCACTTAAACATGGAAAAGTCAGATTTTCATGCCATGGCCCCTTTAAAAAAATACCCATATTTAAGAGTTTATAAGCAGAGAAAAAATATAGATAGGATAAAAACATTTTCTCGTTTTGTTTGTTTGTTTGAAAGCAGAGGGTCTGTTCTTTCATTTTATATATTTGTATGTTTATATATTTTTAGTAGAAAATTTTCCAGAAAGACATTTTTTGTGAAAATCACAAAAAAGCTGGCGGGCAACTTTTCAAAAAATGGCTGGCGGGGAATGAGTTAAATATATCAAGGAGATATTTTGTGTAGAAAACAGTAAACCACAAAAAATGTCAGTGTGGGCAGAGTCACATATGGACATTTTAAACCCATGGTCCAATGGTTATCCACAACCCAGAGTGCATTCTTGTTGGATCCACAATGTGTGCCCCCATAAAAGCACTGACAAAAACGCCTTTGACCTTGGAGTCCATGAAACAGTGCTTGTTATGTAAAGCGATATGATGCTTAGCAAGATGACACATTCAGAGAGGACTGGAGATGTTATTGGGGCTGACAGACAGGGCCAGCTGGGGCAGGGTCGTCCAGCGTGCCATACTGTACTCACAAAGGCAGCCAGTTCGAAACGGCACTGATTCATACAGTACAGTATGATCAAATTAACAGCGGTTTGCTAGCAAACTCAATTCAAGCGTATAAGAAGTGGGGGAGGCGTTGAGAATATGAGGATAAGTAGACGTTTGGGAAGGCAGAGATTGGCTAATGATTTATATGTGAATGCAGACTTGGATAGGAACGGAAGGGCTGAGTAAGGAAGCAGGCCAGGTGTTTGGTCCGATTCCCCTGAAACCAGCAGAAAAGCAGAGCTGGTCTCTGGGTAAATGGAACGCTTTATTCCTAAAGCAATATCAGCAGAACCACACACGCATGCAAACACGCACACACACATATGCGCAGTGCAACATGGTTTTAACCAGTTAATGCTGGGCCATATATCTTGGAATAGATATACAGTAGTAGAAAGGCTCAGATAAATAGACTTGTCACTGTTTTGGCAGCTGAAGCATTATGATAGAAAGTCATTTTATGCACTTATGTTTATTGTTTTAATTAAAGGAACAGTTACGGTTTTACTCTATTTTTACTACCAGATCAGGAGTATTTTTTGAAGCTTAGGCAATTTTTGCCTTCATTTGATAGACAGTATTTCAGGAGAGGAGAGGAACATATAGGGTGGACAAAGGGGTACGGTTCTGGCAAAGGACCTTAAGCCAGGATTCGGGCTTGGGTCGGGCGAAAGTGCATCTGCACCACATGAACATATCAGTTAGAGACTATGTTGTCCTGTTTAAGTATCAGGTTTATGATTGGTGTGTCTGCGTGGTTACATGTACGCACCCGGTAGATGCTTTTATCCAAAGCAACTGGCAGTATTACAAGGTATTTTATTATCATGTGTGTTCCTTGGGATCAAACACAACACAACCTTTTGCACTGCTAAGTCAATGCTTTACCACTGAGCTACAGAAACATGCGTTAAAGGGATAGTTCACCCAAAAATTTAAATTGTGTCATCATTTATTCACCCTCAAGTTGTTCCAAACCTGTGTACATTTTATTGTTCTGTTAAACACAAAGGGAGATTTTTGAGCAATATTTATAGCTATTTTGGAGCACCATTGCCTAACAGGGTGATTCTCACGAAATCCAGATTTAGAAGGTGTCCAGCATCAGGTTTTTTTAAAAAGCCCTTGAAGGCATTTTTTTGCACATATAAAATTAGGGTCTGAACTTACTATAACCATTATTTTTAAAGGATTTAAAAAATATTTCCTATAGAATTATTTAAATTATTTAAATTATCATCATCAAAAATTATAATTACCGCAACATGATTTTACATTAAATATATTCATTTACAAACTCATGTTTCGGTAATGAGAACTAAAAAGTTGTCTAGGTACTATGACAAACAAAATTTCAATTTTTATCTGGAGAGAAAAAATAAGATCTGCTTACCTGGTAGCCATCTTGAGTGTCACAGTCAATTATGTCCCTTACAACAATTTTTTTTAAATGTTAGTTCCTTGAGGGCTTAAACAATGATTGAAAATTGTTGCGGAGGATGAGAAAATTGGTCTTGGACACATTTATATTCCTTATTACTGTCTCTACATTTACCAAAGATCACCAATGGCACATGTTTCTTTACTGTAAATGTTTATAGTTTAACATGCACTGAAACGTTTTATTTCTGAGATTTTTTAATTATAAATATTTCCATGTCAAAGAACCCAAATCCAGTCATGGACACGTTGTGGTAATGAAAATGTTCCCCTTAAATGTGGAAAAAACACCAAAATTGGTTTGTATGATGTTGTTTGAAATCATGTACAAAATAGTACATGAAAAGATGTTTGTAACTGTATGCTTCTTATTTTGATACTCTTACTTTGCATTTACTTTTTTTATCAAAATGTTTCATGACACCTCATAAGTCTAATTTCACGAGAATCACCCAACGGGATATTTTTTTAAGCAACATTTGTAACTATTTTGGAGTACCATTGACTAACAGTATTTTTAGTCCTACTATAGAAGTCAGTGGTGCTCCAAAACATACATTCCTCAATCTTTTTGTTTAGCAAAACAAAGAAATAATTACAGGTTCAGAACAATCTCAGGTTATTTTTGGGCAAACTGTCCCTTTAATACTGCCATGTGTATTCTTCCTACGTATACAAATATACGATTAATTGCTTAAAGGTGCTCTAAGCGAATTGACGCGTTTTAGACCATAAAACATTTTTTGTTACATACAGCAAACATCTCCTCACTATCTGCTTGCTGCCTGTCCGCTGGTCAAACTGTAAAAAAAACGCGATCTCTGTAGACAGCCCAGGCTTCACAAACAGCAATAACAACATATTGGCCAAACCTAGCACCACAAAACAAAACAAAGTGTTCCAGCCAATAAACGACAAAAAGGATTTGGGGGTGGGGGTTGTGCGCGTTCATGAAAGCACGGAAGGGATGGGGAGGAGTTAGCTAAGCTCCGTCTGTTTGAAAACAATTCAAACGTCAACAAAAACTAACGTCTCGCAGATTCGCTTAGAGCGCCTTTAAGTAGCCTAAACTGATTTTGATTTGTCCGAATTTTTGTACGTATATCGACACTTCATGCGGAGACCTAAAGACCTCACTTGCCAACCCTAGCAAGACACACAACCTGCGATAGTGTTGTTACATTTACGTCTTATTTTGCAGATTATATTCAGTGAAGATCCACAGCCGTGATGCTTCTTGTGGAATTGCATACTAATGCAGCAATTACGGTGCTAAAGCATCAGGAGAATTCCCCTGTGCGGGGAAACAAGCCTCTTTGTTGCTGTGTAAAGGTTTTCTCTGTGTAATTGCACAGGCTGTTTTTGAACCTTTTACTATATATATTATATACCATTTTTATGTTGTTTTGTCATCCATTGAGCCGGATTGGTTCCCTTGAGAACTCAGTGCAGTCTGATGTTTAACTAAAGCACTTGGCTATAGAGGACCAAGGTTTCGAAACCAATATTAAATCAATTCATATTGCGTTTTTG
This sequence comes from Paramisgurnus dabryanus, assembly GCF_030506205.2. Classification (NCBI taxonomy): domain Eukaryota; kingdom Metazoa; phylum Chordata; class Actinopteri; order Cypriniformes; family Cobitidae; genus Paramisgurnus; species Paramisgurnus dabryanus. The sequence continues at coordinate 8,112,933 of NC_133359.1, forward strand.
ACATTAGGTCCGGCCTATGCTGCCCGGCGTCGAATATGAGGATATTGGAAAAATTTGTGCTGGCAAAGTCACATTTGTATTCAGCTTGAGATGAAAAAAGAGCATCCTCAGACTAAGAATTAAACAGCAAGAGCATGACTCTAAAAATGGCTCCTCTGATGTTTGAGCTTCAGTGATTCAAAGTCTCAGCGATGTGCAACGTCAAGCTTTGCCACACATGGCATTCGTAAATAAAAATAGAGTATGGCAAACTCCTGCTTGCCTCTTGCACTGAGTTTGCATTCAAAATTTAACACATATTTGGTTAGTTTACGAAACAAACACGTTTAGATGCATTCAATGTTAATATAGCAAGGTTTTGTAACATTTTTCAAGTGGACAGAGCACTTTGGCAAATATATAGTCAGTTTGTTTACTGCTTGCCTTAAATTGTTTGACAACAATATTTTGAAGTTAAGCAATAATTGATGGGACCCCTGGTGGTCAGGAGCAAGTAGCATGTTTTTAAATGTAAAGATAAGTATTTATGCTTGTGGAGGGTTTGCATACTTTGATTTGTGTTTGTTGGAGCAACACGGCGAGAACGTTGACATGATGCAAATGCACCTCTCGGTTCGTCTTTCTCTTCTTCGTGATTCTGTCTCTCCTGCTCCTGGGATTCAGGTGCGCGGTGAGATGCGAAGTGCCCTGTGGCTGCAGACTTCCCTGCTCTGATGGAAGTTCTTTGCATGTCACTGAACAGGGGAGGATGGGAAAGAGAAAAAGAGTGTCAGGGGAGGTGAAACCTGTCTGCAGCGTAAACCCCATCCTTTTGTTCTTTTCCTTCGAGTTCACTTTCATTCATACCTGCAGTCGGAAAGATCATCTCTGTATGTCTTTGATAGCGAACATTAGTTAGTTCAGTGGTTCTCAATCCTGGTCCTGGGGCCACACTGCTTTGCACATTTTGTATGTCTTGCTTATTTAAAACGGCTGATTTAAATGTTCAGCTCATTAGCAGAGATCTCATTGAATCTGTCAGATAAGAGAGACATCAAAATGTGCAGAGCAGTGCGCCCCCACGACCAGGATTGAGTTAGTACTAGGACTGAGCGATATTGCAAAAAACATAAAAATAAATAAAATGCAAATATTTAACTCTTTAACTCTGCGGACCCACCGGCGGGTCCAAAATAGCATTATCACATTTATTACAAAATATGTATACAAGTTGTGGAGCACAACATTTTCTGTAAAATAAGAACGTTTTTATAAATTTACTCCGGAGTATGTGGGTAAGGGACCCTTTAAAATTGAGTCATGCCCAATTCTATAAAAATGCAGATTATACTGCAGAGCATTAATCCAAAACAGTAAAAAGGTATAAATAAACAAGTTTTTATATCACTAGCAATCATTGACCATGTTTACATGCACTTTTATAATGCAATTATAATGGGATTTTGATTATACCTTACCTTATGTAAACACAATACTTCAATAAAATATTACGATTAACTCGTCAGACATTTTTTTTTAAAGTTGCCCGCCAGCATTTTTTTTTGTGATTTTCACAAAAGTTTCACAAAATGCCTTCCAGGAACATACAAATATCTCAAATGAAAGAAAAAACAATAAATAAACAAACAAAACAGGGAAAGGAACGCTTATCTCTGCTCTCTGCTTATAAACTCTTAAATATGGGGGTTTATTATAATTTTTTTTTGGCAAAAAGCTGAAATAATAGCATTTTTGTTAGAGATCAGATTCAGAACGATTATCAAAACAGAGTTTAAAATTAGTTAATTATTTTTTGCTTCAGTTTTTTTATAAATTGGGTAAGTGGATCTAGTGGATAATCGCGGTATTACAGATTAACATAAAACTTCATCAGGAACACGTTTTTTATTCAAATGTTTCTCTTAATGGATGAGAAAACTCGTCACTGGCGGGGAAAGAGTTAAGATCATAATCGCAAAAAGTATAATCGTATTAAAACAGGTGGCGTACACCATTTTAAATCACAGTATGCGGCCATGTAAACACTTTAATCGCATCTATACCGCATAAAATAAAGTTCACATGTGTTTTTGTCAGCACCTTAAGCGCAATTGGTTTTTAACTTGACATTAGGAGGTTTTCCCTGAACTCTGTCAACATGACTCGCTGTAAACAGTCTGGCTTCATCCAGAAACAGCTTAAATAACGCCACAGCAACCATAAAACCGTTTCAGACACATATTATTTCTGTCTTCACAGAACCGAATAAAGAAATGCGTCCATAAGACATGTTTGTCATTTAACGCGAGTAAATTAAAACAGTGGACATAATGTGAGGTCATCATTTGTGCTCTGCATGAGGCTATGTGTGAATAATCAAAATATATTAAAAACTGTATGTAAACAGGAGTGAAGAGGTTATTAGCTCAATTCATGTAAACATCTTACTGCAATTAAGTCCTTACTCTGATTATTAGAAATAATGGCATTATGTAAATGTAGTCATTGAGAATATTTGATATGATTTAAATAGTTTGGCATCAAAAAAACAACAACTAAAAGGCACTTGAAGTGAGACCTCTCCTTACTGCCAACTGGGAAACATTCCTGCTCTGCTTAGCTCTGCTGTATGTGGCATGTCAAAATGCATTTGACTGAGCCAGTCGGGTACATCCACAAGTACGGTAACACAAGCTTGTGTGTTTGCTGAGAGGGATCTTGAGTTCTGTGTGTGGCACTGAAAAATTAATGGCCTCGCACACAAACAAACACAGATGGATGCATGAGTTCGCTCCTGAAAGCTGCCCAGAGGCAAACCGCCAGCCTTCAGTCCGACCAACCACTTCAGTGCATTACAGGAGGAAAAACTGAGAGAAGTTATTGTCTCTTTCTGTCTCTCCATCGCACTTATCTCCCCTGATCTTCTCGGCTCTCAGGCGGTCTCAGGTGACTGTGGATCATGACAGCGGACTGTGATTAAAATCGAAGAATTACACAAACAAACATGCGTGCGGAGAGAAACAATCCCTTGTGATCAAATGTCTCTATCTGCATGCTAGAAATCTTTTTTAACAAGCGTTTTACGTTTTACCAGCTCCTAACGGTTACAAGTCGCTATTGTGATGTCTTAAAAATGCATACACATGTATGCCATTCTGTATGGCGATGGCTAATAAATTAATTTTAGAGTTGCTAAATCTAAACCTCATTCTGCATTGTTTGTGCTAAAGTCATGAATGATATCTTAAATAATGATGCATGCTATTACTGATTTTACAAGAAAGCGTTTTCAACCGAAACCGGGAAAGTTTTATTGCAGTTTGGCTGTTCGTTTACATGACAACAGCGTTTTAGGGGCTTAATACACAAACAAAAAGACAATGCCTTGTCGTCTCTGTGCACAAACAAGTTTATTAACGCTTAAACATCGTTGTCTGTCTACACACAATAGTGCTCGATGCTTTTGCCATTTTGATAGTTTGTATTTGTTTCTAGAAGAATGCGTATGTTTGCAGGGGTGCAGTGTTTTTACAAAGGAACATCGCCATCTACTGGCCTGTCACGCATAACAGCGCTTTTGTTCACAAATTTGTGTGAATGTGAATCTTTTTGTGTGTACGTGAAATTTGTGTGTACTTGTACCAAACCAAAAAGCTGCCAAATTGCATGAACGGGCTATTTTTTAAAGCTATACTTAACCCATCTGAATAGTACCAGCGTCCTGTACCACATATGACATGATCTTGTGCAAGGGGCTGCATTATTTACGGAAACGATTTGAAACCGTAATGCAACATTTTAGAAGAATTTGATTAAACTGCCGTTTGTCCGTGTTTTCTGGCCTGAAGGACCGCTGTTAATCCTACTGTAATGTGGGACTGTTCGCTATTCCAGCATGGCTCTCCAATCACTTACATAATCCCCTGACATGAGCCCACTGGCTTTGAGTCATGTGGTCAATGACAGCTGTCAACACACAACCATATTAGCAACCGCCTACACACACACACAGAGTTATAGAGAAAAACAGTGCCGCATTTATACTGTACAACATGTAATTTTTGCACCACTAATGGCTTTAAAGGAAGTAGTCCTGCCCATGTGACGTTACATCTGAGGTCACGTTATGTTGAAAATCTGCAATTCTGTTTGGTGCCACTTGTGGTGCAGAAATGACAATGCAGCTAAAATAGTAAAAATAGGACAGGTAACTTGTTATAGTCTCAAGGCCATTTGGTCGCAAGTGGAACACTAATAGATTCTCTTAGAAAAAGTGTGGGTATGTTTGGTGTACTAGTGTAATGGGTTAAGCTCTCAGCTTAATGACTTTGGCTGCTATGTGTCCTTACAGCGTAAGCGGATAATCCTAATCTCTCCACATTTTGTCCACGATTCCAACAATTCAGTGTGTTTCAGTGCAACTACAGGCATTTTGTGTACATTTGTATGCTGGAGAAAAAACGTTGCCAGCTCTTTTGCTTAGCACTAATGATTTTCAGCACACTAAACAAACATATATATGAATATACATATTGTTTGTGAAAAGGAAAACACCACCGTTTTTCAATATTTTACTACTGTATGTTCTTACCTCAACTAGATGAATTAATACATACCTATCTTTTTTCAATGGGTGCACTTAATCTTTGTACAGCGCATCGTGAATGTGTTAGCATTTAGCCTAGCCCCATTCGTTCCTTAGGATCCAAACAGGGATGAATTTAGAAGCCACCAGACACTTCCATGTTTTCTTTATTTAAAGACTGTGACATGAGTAGTTACACGAGTAAGTATGGTGGCACAAAACAAAACGTGGCGATTTTTTAAGCGGATAAAAAAATCATCACTCTAGCTCAAACGTCTGTCAATATTACTGCGCCCAAGATCAAAGTGCTGCAAACTAAGTGTTCTTCCGCCATACAATATAGTTTTCATTTTTTATCTGCTTAAAAAATGTAAACGTTTTATTTTGTGCCACCATACTTACTCGTGTAACTCTTAATGTAACAGTCTTTAAATAGGGAAAACATGAAAGTGTTTGGTGGCTTATAAATTCATCCGTGTTTGGATCCTAAGGAATGAATGGGGCTAGACTAAATGCTAACACATTCACAACTTAAGTATTCACATTGGAAAAAGATAGGGATGTATTAATTTGTCTAAGTTGAGGTAAGAACATAGTAAAATATTGAAAAACGGTGGTGTTTTCCTTTAAGTGTGTTAAACAAAATCATTTTGTGTCTACAGATGTGTCCATACATTTTGTGTCTATAGATGCACTCTGGTGAAGATAGTCATTTCCAACACATGCCGTCAATATATTGTGTCAACATCACACTTTTACCTCACCCTTCGAAGCTTCTCAGGTACAAATTGGCGATAGCTCATTTAAAAAGTGCTCTGCTCGGAGAACTAGTGCCTATGTGATGCTGATGTCAGCACTAATGTGCTGAAGAATACAGAGCTACTGTGACAGCTAGCGCAAATTACAGTAAAATTATTATTGTCCCCGCTTTTTGGTGAGGCGCCTTTTTCTCTATTTTCATTCTTGCATATCTTTATTTCTGAAAAGAAAGACTGGTACAGATTTAAAGTCTGAATGTGAGTTGGGTTGGCAACTTGTAAAATAAGACGCTTTTAGTTTCTTTTAGGACAACGTGGTAAACTCTAAATGAGTGATTGACCGACAGGTTATAATTTCGTTATTGATCCGTTACCGATTATTTGCATGTTTTTATCATCGTTAAAGCGATTTTTAGTACTAGTTTTATAAAATTATATTTGTATGAAATTGTACTCCTTTCTTGCTTACAAAACATAATTCATATTTTTACAATAATAATTAGAAAGCGTCTCAAAGAGTGCAAGATTAAGCAGTTTTGCGTTTAAAAGATGTCTAATAGCCTTGGTCTATCAGTGAAAATAAATAATAAATGCAAACACCATGTAATCTCTATTGACTTGATTGTATACAAATAAATTCAAGTTTATTTTGGTTAAGAGAGTGGGTTACTCGTAGCCGGACTATATCGGGTCTTGTAACCTAAACGGTAAAATGATGGCTATTACTTGCTGGTGTCTTGTTTAAATAAAACCTTGATTCGGTAAGCAAAGAGATAACAAATAAAGCACTTTTTCTATATGCTGTAGCACATTTGACATTTGCGGTTTAAGTAAACTGTTGCTGGCAGTTGACCACATAGTAAACAAAATGCCAAAACCACAGTTTATGCTTGCAGCTATATGTGTGTATAAATCTGGCTGACTGAATTAAGATGCAATCATTTTGCTTTTGGCTAACTGACATATGCGGTACGTATCAAATCTCCAAGAGCTTTCTGTCACATCCGACTGCCTGCAATGAAATATGACCTTAGTCTTAATTTATGTGCATGAACTATGTGCCGGACCAATTAAAATGGCCATTTGGAGAGCAAGTGACAAGTTTGTTTGATGTTAGCCGAAATGGAGCGGCTTCTGAAAGCAAGAGCAGAGGATTTTCTCCCATGAGGTCTGATTTGAGGGCTGCAAAGGGCACGGCGAAGACGGGGTCTGATTGGGAGTGAGATGTAGAGAGAGAGGTGGAGGGTGAGAGACATAAGAGAGATGGATAGCATTAAGAGGCGGAGGGGACAGAAAAGTGACACGTCACTCATTCCTCAGGGCTCTGTCTCGCTGTCGGCTCTGACTCGGTGACCTTGAAGTGGGCTTCGGGAAGTCACAACACAGCGGACCAATCTAACAAGCTGCCTCAGATTTGCTCTTTGTCGCCACACATTTTTGCTTGCCTAGACGACAAGCAGGCGCTGTGGGAGTCATTTAGTGCCATGGTTTGATCTTTAACATCACCACAGCCCTTTTACTGTGTTTTCATTGCTGTACATTTATGCGTGGGTTGAGTGTTCCTAGTGTCTATGATGTAGCATGTAGATGAGGGCTAGCTGTACTTGCAGTGGTGTGTGGTTTAGCATGCCAGTGCATTTTATGATGCTGTCAGAAGTTATGTTTATGATGCTTGTGCTTTAAATAATGTCAATTGTTAATAGTCAAGTTGAAAATATCAGAAAATGGTAAATGGAAAGTCATGAAAATAAATAAAAGCTCATAAAATACAGTTTTTACTCTTCTCTTTGACTACACTGTCAGAAAAGGATACCTAGCTTTCACTGGGGCAGTGCCGTTTGAAAAGGTCCTAATATGTACCAATAGGTACAGTTTTTATTAAAAATGCTTATTCAGTTAACATTTTGTCTGGGATGTCATATCCTAATCAAAAGGTGTGAGATCTTTATTACAGATTTCTTTTAAACCGTTTTTACACAGAGATTACGGAAAATACACGGAAAGTGCGTCCGGGATCGTTCGATTTTTGGTTTACTCACACTGCCAATGATTTTCCGAAATCTGTGCTTGTATTCACACACATACCATAAAAACCCATAAAGACACGTGACGTTTTTAAAGTCCTGCACTTGATCCCTTGTTTCTACAGCATCTGAAGTTTGCTTATTATAATCCGTGATTTCTCTCTCGAGAAACTATGCGTGTGCATTGTTGTTTATGACAAGATCATAGGGAGCGTGTGATGCACTGTTTTGTCACACTGGTGAATAATCTCAGTTTCAGCATGGATAGTGATGAGCTCCCTGATCTCTGCTTCAGTCCAGTTAGGTTGTTGATCTGCGTTTAAAGGGACATTCCACTTTTTTTGAAAATATGTTAATTTTCCAGCTCCCCTAGAGTTAAACATTTGAATCTTACCATTTTGGAATCCATTCAGCTGATCTCCAGGTCTGCTAGCACTTTTAGCATAGTTTAGCACAATCCATTGATTCTGATTAGACCATTAGCATTGCGCAAAAAAATAACCAAAGAGTTTCGATATTTAAAACTTGACTCTTCTGTAATAAAATTGTGTACTGAGACCGACGGAAAATAAAAAGTAGCGATTTTCAAGGCAAATATGGCTAGGACTATACTCTCAAACTGGCGTAATAATCCAGGATTTTGCTGCCGTAACATGGCTGCAGGAGGCGTAGTGATATTACACACTGCCCGAAAATAGTCCCCTTGGTTACTTTCAAAAGCAGGGGACTATTTTTAGGAAAAATTAGCATATTTTCAAAAAAAGTGGAATGTCCCTTTAAATCCCCAGAACATTTGCGGGACGTGTTTGTGTTCACACAAAAGGAAATTTTCCAGGACCAAAGTGCGGTGTGAATGGGGTTTTACTGTGTGAGTACTGACTGTGTAATAATAATATGAGATGTATGCATTTCTTCAGTCTGCTCTCCGAACCTGCTCGTCATCTGCAACTAAAGCCTATGAACGTATATTTATTACACATTTATATACCATGATTATCACAGGATACTCCAAAATAATCATGGTACTCCCCAAAGCAAACTGTTGTTGATGTTATCGCCTTGCTACCATATCCAATAAAACAGTAACACTGTTTTTTTTTTCAAGGGTAGTTATTTTCTTATCCAATTTAGGCGAATGACACCCTGTTAGCATGTGGAAGTATTCACACAGCTGAATATCTCCAAACAGTCTTGTAATATCAGTGTGTTTGTACTGTAGCCAGATAAATTACTCCCTGTCCTACCCTTGCTGTGAGGATTTTTTCAGCAGAACAATTTCGGTTTAGCGCTCTCCGTAGACAAAGGAAGCACCATTTCGGCACAGCAACCCGCAGCGTGATCCAGGCAGGAGACAAAGAGCTTTGCGAGTGTCTCATGTGGAGGCCTGGCGAGAGAAAAAGAGGGGAGAATAAGAATTTGCAGTAGGCAGACCCAAACTCTATAATGTCCTTTTCGCTTCCAATGCCTTCACCTTTGTTAGCGAGAATACTTCCTTCTCTCCGGCTAAAGCGTAGGGTCCTTTAAGCAATGCCTGGGGAGGGTCAGAAAGAAGGCTGGTCCCGTAGGTTTGGTCCTGTAGGTTTGAACCCACAGTTGCTTAGTTGCATCTCTGTCTGTGATGGGAGCCATGTGGAGGTGCCGTTTGAGCCTGTAGGGCAGATTGTAGAGGTTGCGATTACGAATCAGTCAAAGCCCTATACTGCCACCCTCTGGCAGGGGGCCGGTACTGCACCTCTTCTTTTGGACCTCAACCACAGCCAGCCTTAATTACAGCATGCTTCAGTTGTTGTGAGTGCATGTCAGAACAAATTATGTAAGTAATGAGGCTGAAAATGCTAAAGGAGTAGGAACACACTGGCGTGCTAATGCTCATGCCGAGAGAACACAAAACAAACAGCAGAGTGCACAGCCTGCATTTTCTGTATGCAAGCGAAAACAACAAAAAATAAATAATTACGGTTTGCTGATTAAAAATCTCCGATAGCGTAACAAGATCACTAAGGCATTATTTTAGATTCTGAAACACATAATCATTGCTGAGTGCGCACTTTGCATCTTCGGACCCTGCAGAAGGGTATGCGTTATGTGAGCAAGCGCTGTGAATATGCTGTTTACAGGCTGTGAGAACATATTGACTAAATGGACGGGGCACTGGCTGTGATCGGTGTGATCAGCAGCGAGGCCCCCTGAAAGAAAAAGAGAGAGAGAGAGAGAGGGAGGGAGACCCGTGGCCGCACTGCGGGGACGTTGACATTATCCGAATGACACAACGGGAGCTCGAAGGCGTATGATAAAACATGCTCATGGCCGTCGCTGATGCAGCGCTCAGTGGTGGCAGATTTGATGCGTGCAAATTAATTCCATCCGATTGGATTTATAAGGTTCACTAAAATATTATCGAGCCACAGTATTTTGGCTGGAGGTAGGCAAGTAGCTGCGGGGAACTTTGGCTCGCGATCTGAAGGGAACTAGAGGGAGCAATTTTTGTCAAGTAGAAATAAAATGCTTAGGCTACATTAAACAGCGAGTGTTCAGCTCTAATCCGGCTAAATATAGAGTCAAGCTATTGCATGGCAAGGTCTATTTTGCAATGGCCAGAGGTTTGGTTTAGGTCCTTTTGATGCGATTATATTGCCATGGCCCTTAAGATGCCCAACTTTATCAAGTAGAGTCAGCTAAGTGTCTGCGATAATTGTCAGGTTTGTGGAGTGTTTTATCTGTCAGAAATGATACCTGCAGGTTCAAAGTGCCCTTCCCTGTGGTGTCCAGACAGACTTGAAACATCCCGTTGAGGTTTTTCTTCTGAAAACACTTACTGCTTCTAATGCATCTGTACTGATTATTGAGGGGGTGGTCTTTGGGCGAGTCCCTCTGCTTTAGTTTAAACAAGTGACGGGTTTAAATTGACGCAAACTAATATTTATACCACTGGCCTGTTGAATGCTTTATTCTGATTGGTTGAGAAATGTTCCATGGGTGTTGATTATTTTTCTGTAAAACGCACACCTAACCTGTCAAATGCCCTAAAAATATGCACCAAAGCAATGCTTGTGGTAATTGTGGTATAACCGGAATAATTGACTTCGGTTCTTTGAATTATCAGAAAATATTGCACACCCGCGGTGTAACTCCGCTTCGTTTCGTGCCGCATTACCACCTTGGGTGTGCATTATTTTTGAATCGTCAGAAAATTGTCAATTATTCCTTACGTAAGGGGGTGTGCACACCAAAACTTTTACGCCCGCGGTTTTCAATTGTTTCCAATGGAAGCGCGGCATTTTTCAACACAGCCAGCAGCTGGCGTATTTTTTCTGTGTTTAGCGCTGAGCACGGAGATGTGAAAGAGATTCAACTTTGGGTGAAAAGCTACGCTCATCAATGTCAGTCCTCACACGCCTGTCCAATCACAGTGGAGGAAGGGCGGGACAAATATCACAACAACCAACCGGCTCACCGCTCAAGTATCACAACTACCAAAGCGCTCAGCTGGAAAAACTGCTGGCATTCGGCGTCCTCCAGGCGTTTTCAGCCTTGTTTAAAACGTTTCACGTGTAAAAAAACGCGGTATTTTTCACACAATTTACTTATCTGTATATCGCTGTTTTCATTGTCCTCAAAACAGGCTGATGTCTTTCTTGTTCTATGAAGTCCCTCCTTCAGAAATACGTATCGAGTTCTGATTGTGTAGTTTGTTTAGTGTGCTGTGATTCGATAGCAGCTTAGCTTGCCGTTAGCTTAGCTGGCGACTGACGTACTCCTGTGGGTGGAGTTTAGTCAAAAAACTGTTCTAGTGACGTCATTAAAGCAGGAAGTAGAGGCCTGTAGTCCAAACCGGCCATTCGTTGTAGGCTTTGAAAGGCGAATTCTGTTAAATAGAATATATTGCCTGGCAGTGAACTTTCAGATTTATCCTTTTACAGGTATTATTTATGCTATTATAGCAACATTTCACACTAACTAGGGTTTAAAAAATGGGATCAGGAAGAACGTGACCTTTAAGCTTTGAGTCGATGCTCCACTGGTAAAAAAGGTCCAGTCGTGGAGCAGCTACATGTCACAGTTTTTTTTGCAGATATTATTACCCAAAATCTCTGCGGGAAGTAGAGGAGGCCTTTTTTTTGTGTGTGCAAGCTGACATCATGATTGCAGTGCTTTATGAGGGTTTTCTGTTTAATGTCAAGATAGCCTCCTCCAAACACTATGCGGTTGAGACTGGGTGGCAGGGATGTGATGCGTTTGAAGCTCGGCGCCGTTTCATGTCGCAACATGCAGCCGTGGAGGAGGTGTTGCGCTGTGACTGGTGACAGTGAAAAATCCTGACAGTCTCTTCTCTTTTCTTTTTCCGCAGCTCAAATCGAAATAATTCCCTGCAAGATCTGTGGAGACAAATCATCAGGCATCCATTACGGTGTGATAACGTGTGAAGGCTGCAAGGTGAGAAGCTAAACAACCCTAACGGTGTGTGTTTGTGACACATAAAAAGTTACCAAATGAGACAGTACTTAAATTATTGTCTTTGGAAGGAGAAGTCAGACAACAAATACATTTAGAGGATACAGTACGACGACAATACAATCCTTGTGACTTGTTTTTCTTTTTTTTTTTACATCTCTAGAAGATAGCAGTTGTCAGCTGACTTTTTAAAAAATAAAAGCATCAAAAGAGGAATCACAGCATGTCATAAGCAGTTTTGCTATTTTGCTTTTTTATTGAAGCTTCCCCTTTTGTGCATTTTTCAAACACCCCGTCCACTCAGCAAAGAGGAATTTTGTGCTTATTGTGTATTCCTGTTTGCCGCCTGTCACCGGAGCGACTCGTTAGCATTCCGTGAGCACGCTCGGCAGAAACAAGCATGCGTTTTTTGTTTTTCGCACAATACACAGACTCTCCGCTCAGCATCTCGTTCAGTCACTCACGTCGCGGCGGAAAGAAAACGCGCAACCCTGATGAATAAACTGCTGAAATGTATCTTTAATGGTTACTAATTACTTGAGGCAGAGAGACATTTAATGATATGTGCGAGCACACCGCTCCGGCCCATAAATCATAGCATTATTAAGGAGCGCCGCTTGTCACCGGCAGTCCTACCCCGCTTTCATAATGGCTGCCATTAGAAAGCAACTTGGCAGCTGTCAGCTGTTTTCTAGTAATTAAACAGCCAATGAGCAACTAATTAAGACATATGTGTATGGAGCTGTGGAGTGGGGTGTGTTAATGACGAGCTGGAATCAATTCATTAAGTCAAAGGGATGAGAAATCAACTCAACGTGGGCGCCCGCTCTTTCCCCCTCGCAGCGCCCACTGGGTTCAGGCCCTGTTATTCAACATTAATAACCTCAGACAAATTCGCCATTATTTACTACCTTCCTCATCGCTCTCAGAACTAGCCGTGACGATATTTACAATGAAGAATACTTGATTCAAACAGCTTTTCAGTGAACAATATGATTAGGGTTGACGACAATGTGTTATTTATAATGTGTTCATCAATTCTGCAATGTTTGAAAATAAATACACTTTTAGTGCATTTTCCAGATGGCATCTTCAAATAAAAGCAAAGTCATTTGTTCATAATTTAATTATTATATAAGCTAAACAATTCAATTACATATTAGTCTGTTTATTGCAAGCACCATCAGACATGCAAGTTTAATTGCTAAACAGATTTTGAGAAAGATATGCAATATTGAAACCAGGTACCAAAGCTTATTATATTATGTAGGGCTGTACGGTATGGGGGGGGGGTGTTGTTGTGTGTGCACAGAACCTGCGTGTCAACAATGTGAAGCAACAATCTCTGTAATATAAAAATAATAAAATGTGTATCCAAGAACCCATAAATCTGAGCAAGTTACATCGTATCAGACAAATACAGTGCTAGTTTTCCTTTCAAAGAAAATTTTAGACTGATATGTTCACCTTAATATGTGCAATATTGAGATGCCAATGCTGATATGATATATTTTACAGGGTTAACCATATCAATTACCAGGCCCTCCAGAAAAACGCTATTATGTGATCGTATGATTCAATGCATAATCAGCCAAAGTCCGCATATTTATGCGGGGACCGCATTTTTTTTCAAATACGCCACACTTTTGCAGCATTAATTGTAGATTTCCGTGCGCAAAATATGCGGGGCTTGCATGATTTCATAATCCTCGCATTTTCGTAGCAAAAAATCACATATATCTTGGCAGAAAGTTTAAAAATGTTGCATTTACTTCACACAAATGCAGCCATGTCCCCTGTTGCCATGGGAACGTTATGAAGTGACGTGATTATGTGACGTGAACATCATTGAACAGCTGCAGAAGCTGAAAGACAGTTTTTGCAAGTTCCCGCAATTTTTGCACGTTCCTGCAATTTTATTGCATAAAATTGCATAAATATTCCACATATTCCATCGCATTTTTAAAGAAAACGTGCCGCAAGATCAAGGATTTTTGACCGCAACAATCACAAAAAACATTTTTTTTCTGGAGAGACTGATTTACGATGCATTTTGACATTTCTGGGCATTTATATAAAAGCATGTGGAGAATATAATTGTAAAGTATGGACACACAAACAATATACCCAACCAGTTGTTTTCCCATCTTTTGGACATGTAGGGTTTCTTCAGGAGGAGTCAACAGAGCAATGCGGCGTATTCATGCCCGCGTCAGAAGAACTGCCTGATTGACCGCACCAGCCGAAATCGCTGCCAACACTGCAGGCTGCAGAAGTGTCTGGCCGTGGGCATGTCACGTGACGGTGAGTCCCTGTCCATTACAGAAGAACTCTCCACAGGCACAGAAAATCAAACGCATGAGATATCAAATAGAAATGCTTATAAACTAAAACGCGTTTTTCAGTACAAATACAGGATAAAGTGGCCAAAGCTTTTGTTAAATAAATATGTGTTTAATATTTAATCATAAAAATATGACTTGTATTGTAAGTGGACTTTAAGAAAAGGTAATAAAAGGAAACAAAAATGTAAATGAATATGCACCCTACTTTGTCAAGGTCCCAGTCCGGCCATGTCATATAAATGAGAATACCCGTTCGGTGCATATTGCTCATTAGGTTCTCAACAAACTTGCAACAAGATGAATTTAAGAGGTAATTGTAGTCCGGGACTGCAGGGCATCCGCGCTCGGCCTAGGCATTCTGACAGCAAGTAGCTTTTATTAAATGAGCATCATTAAAACAGGCTCATTAAAGCCAATGCAGGTGAGCAGCATTATCGGGAGCACAGGTGAGAGTATGTTTGTGTATGTGTGTGGAAGCCCCCCGCTGCGCCTCCGGCTGGGCCGTGTGACTGTGGCCCGTGACAGGAGGATGAAATCAGGCCAGGTCTTCGGAGTCTAACGGATTGCTCTCTCACACGCAACCAGGACAGGCAAGGTGACTTCTGACTTCACTCTGTCTGAAGCTTACAGGTCCCCATCTGCCTTTCTTACAGTCAGATACAGAGCGTACCCACAGTCGCCTGGACCCATTCATACACCTTAAGCTCAGAATTTATACCCAGTACACCTTTAAAACAAAAAAAGCTTATTCTTTAAATAAGAAAGTCCTTCATCTTTCTTATTTCATTTAATCCCCATTACTCTCCCTGTTAGAGGTCTTCTTGGGTCCAAAGAAATGTAGCATAAATCTTTTTTTTTAAGAAAGACCCAAATCTGACAAAATAAGATCCGAGTCCAACCGGACCCAGTGAATTTTTTTTTATTAATGTAAACGGCACCGACGGGTCTTCAGTCTGCAGCCCCTGCTCCATTTCTTTTCATTTGTTGTCTGACGATGACACCAAGGTAACCGCTAAAATGTGCATTAAAAATTGATTGACATGTCTGTCTCAACAAAAATGAACCTACGTCCAGCCATACGATGTCGCAAGCGTGCTTGGCAAACAGAGGAGGGTTTGGAAAAGACTCCATGTACACACGCGAGGCTTTTAGACCCAAACCTGCTCAGATCTTGGGTCGGACCTCGGGTTTTCGGATCTAAGTGGATCCGTGAAGATCTCTACTCCATGTCTTCTCCCTACACATCATTTCTTCTCTGTTCACCTTCTTTCCTCTATTCTCTTTACTTCTCATCTCTTGTCGTTTTCTTTTCTCACATCTCATCTTCCTCGTTTTCCTCTTCTTACATCTCATTTCATCTTTTCTCCTCTTCACCTTATATCTCATTTTGTTTCCTCTCCTTTTGTCTAATCTTGACTTCTTACCTCTTTTTCCATCAAGTAGTAGCTGACTTCACTCTGTCTGAAGCTCACAGGTCCCCATTTTTCTTTATTACAGTCAGATACAGAGCGTACCCTCTGTCGCCTCATACACCTCAAGCTCAGAATTTATACCTAGTACATCTTTAAAACAATAAAAGCTTCTTCTTTAAATTCTGCAATAAAATTTATTTTGTGTCCTCTCATCCTCTTATGTCTTGTCTTCCTCTCCCTGTTTAAGGTCTTCTTGGGTCCAAAGAAATGTGACCTACCCGAAATGACCCGAATCATCTTTTACCCGAACTCGACAAGCATAAATCTTTTTTTTTTAAGAAAGCCCAAACCCGAGAAAATAAGACCCGAGTCCAACCTGACCCAGTGGCAATTTTTTGTATCCCAAATATAAATGGCATCGACGCGTCTGCAGCCGCCTCTTCACTTTTTTCTATTATTTTCTGATGATGACACCAAGCTAACCGCTAAAATGTTCATTCAAAATTGATTGACATGTCTGTCTCAACAAAAATTAACCTACTGCCAGCCATACGATGTCGCAAGCGTGCTTGGCAAACAGAGGAGGGGTTGAAAAAAGGACTTGATGTACACACGCGAGATAGTTCAGGGTCCGTTCAGCAACAACACATTCGTTTTAAATTCCCTGAGGCCACTAATATTATACCCGACCTGTGTCCGAGGCACACGTGAAACCTTTAGACCCGAACCCGCTCAGATCTTGGGTCTGACCTCAAGTTTTCGGATCTAAGTAGACCCGTGAAGACCTCTACTCCATTTCATCTCCCTTCACATAATTTCTTCTCTGTTCACCTTCTTTCCTCTCTTCTCCTTTCTTCTCATCTCTTGTCATTTTCTTTCCTCACATCACATTTCGTCTTCTCTTCTTTTGTCTAATTTTGTCTCATTTTTCCTCTTTGTTTCATTTTATCCCATTAGTCTCCTCATCTTACATCTTCTCTTCTCTGGAGTCACATTCTTTATGTTCACCTCTCTTATCCTATTTCATCTTTTTTCCTCTTCACCTTTCCTCACACCTCTTGACCTTATATCTCATTTTGTCTCCTCTCCTTTTGTCTAATCTTGACTTCCTACTTCTTTTTCCATCAAGTAGTAGTTTGGCTCATCCTCTTTCAGGCGCCATTCATTTGATCTCCACTTATATCTGATCCACACTATATCTTGTCCCCAGCCTCCTGCTCCTCGAACACTTCTCCAGTTCAAAGACAAGTTAAAGCTGAAGCTACTCTTTTTTTTTTCGCTAACTCTCTCTGCGGTTTTCAGGTGTGGTGAGTGAGGGCCTTTCGTCTTTGTGAATGCTTGTAAATTGGTGATTCATTCTAGACACGTCTGCTTTTTTGGATCATTTTGGCAGGAAGACAGCAACAAAACGCTAATGCTATTACTGAGTAGAGCAGTGTTTCTGACCCAATATGCCATTAATACCCTTGGAGAGACATTGAAACCTGCTCCCCAGGGTTTGTTGTACTCACCATAAGCTTAAATGCCAAAGCCTTGAGGGAAAAGATAATTTTGTTGTTTATTGATAACTGGCTATGGGTTACAGTTGCTTTTATTTTCTATGTATCCGTGAGAAGAAAAAGACCGTAGGGAGGTAACACTTGATTAGCTATTTGATATCTTTGCAGCAATGTAGTTGTTTAGTGGTTACCTCAGGGAGCTTGTAACCAGGTTGATGATTTGATCCCCGCAAGGAGCTTTTTTGGCGCTAGTTTATTGTGATATTGTGTAAAAGTCCAGCTTAAATAACCCTTTTTGATGCAACTGGTTATATTTGGTCATATTTAAAAAAAAAATCAGTAATATCATCTTTGTCCCAACAGCGGTGAAGTTCGGCCGCATGTCGAAGAAACAGCGAGATAGTCTGTATGCAGAAGTGCAGAAACACCGGCTCCAACAACAACAGCGGGACCACCAGCAGCAGCCCGGCGAGGCCGAGCCCCTAACCCCAACCTATGGCCTCACAACCAACGGTCTGACCGAGCTCCACGATGACCTGAGCGGCTACATGAACGGCCATACACCTGACGGCACTAAACCGGACTCGGGCGTCAGCAGCTTCTACCTGGACATCCAACCTTCACCCGACCAGTCTGGCTTGGACATCAATGGGATCAAGCCAGAGCCCATTTGCGACTTCACCTCAGGCTCAGGCTTCTTCCCGTACTGTTCCTTCACCAATGGAGAGACATCCCCCACTGTTTCCATGGCTGAGCTGGGTAAGTGAATAAACAGCAAAAAGGATTGTGGCTAGTTAAGAGGATGGTACTGGGGAAAGAACTCAACCGTGGGGCAAACGTCGCTGAAGGTGTCTTAAAATAGCATTAGGTTGGAGACTCATCTCAAAGACTCATTAAAAGAACCTCTTTTTTTTAATTAGTTTCCATTAATTAGGGCCAATCGGGATCCAGCAGGGCACGCACCAAGGGAAATCATTTTTTTAGGTTCTCCTCCTGCTCTGGGACTCTCTTTAACAGATGTGTTTTCAACATGATTGAATTTTTATACTTTGTGTTTTTTTCTGTCTCTGTCATCTCCATTTGCTGTTTCCTACTGAAAGCAAATATGACCTTTGTTTCAATACATTTACACACACACCGCACACGCTCGCTTCAGTGTTATGATATTGCCCTATTTTCAATTATGTTGCTTCTTTTAGAGTCATTTTACGTGCCATTTAGGAAAAGTTTTAAAATGATTATATCGCAGAAATAGACAAGTGTGACAGAAAAAAGGGCAGAAAAGGCAACCAAATACCCTACAATGTCCCCCTACGGTGAAAAGTTTTATCGTTGTTTTTTTATGTCTATGTGGTGTTTTTAAAATGCTTTGAAACACACCATGTGCAAATTCTTTATTCAACACCATTTCTGAGTATTTTCTCTATAAAACCGCGGTTTGAAATCACATGGGTTTCCTCTGTCACAAACATGTAACCAATCACAGTTGAACGAGTGGAACAGTAGATCAAGCCATAGATATTATGTATAATTGCCGCATAGACTTGTCGCTGTGAAATATATGTAAATATATATTATGGTCCGAGGTGATGTAAAAGATTGGAGGCGGGGACTAATTTGCATATTCATAGATCTGCGTAAACTCTATGAGGCAGTGCTGTAGAGTTATATTTAAGCTGTTTCAAACCATAAAGATTATATTGTTAACTGTCTGTTAAGGAGAGCCATCTGATACGGTCTCGTTTATACAGGCGCTGCAGCTCCCCCTTGTGTTTTTTAGAGAGATGTGCAATCATTGCGGTGATCTGAAATTATCGCGATGAGGTCAAACAATCGCAATGAAATGATTATTTAATCATTGTGACAGCCCTAATGCGCACACACACACACACACACACACAATACAGTACAGTACATGCATACATCTCTATATGTAGTTCCTCAACATGTCTGTAGATTAAGTGCAATCAGGCATGGCAGAGAGTTTTGACACTGTGTTGTGTTGCGTTTCAGAGCATCTGGCCCAAAACATTTCCAAGTCCCATATGGAGACATGTCAGTACCTGAGAGAAGAGCTTCAGCAGATGACCTGGCAGGCATTTCTTCAGGAAGAAGTGGAGAGCTACCAGAACAAGGTAGCACACACATAGTTGTTAAGCTTTGGGGAGTGTTTTCCCTTAATGTTGTTTAAATAATTTTTTTATATTATTAAAGGGATAGTTCACCCAAAAATGTAATTAATGACTCACCCTCATGTTGTTCCAAACTCGTAAGACCTCCGTTCATCTTCAGAACACAGTTTAAGATGTTTTATATTTAGTCCGAGAGCTTGTCAACCCTTCATTGGAAATCTACGGTTTCCTGTCCATGTCCAGAAAGGTAATAAAAACATCATCAAAGTAGTCCATGTGACTTCAGTGGGTCAGTTAGAATGTGTTGAAGCATCAAAAATAAATTTTGGTCCAAAAATAAAAAAAATTCAGATTTAATTCAGCATTGTCTTCTCTTCCGCATTTATTGTGAAGCGGATGGGCGAGACTATAGTCACATGACTATTCGGCTAACATACGACACGGCTGACGTGTTATCTGGTGCACCCCAGCTGTTTTTTTTTCTTCGTTTACAGTCTGAGGGAGACACACGTTGTAAGTTTAAAAAAAAATAACTTTCGCAAACATGTCTGAGGATAACACATGATCCGCGTCACTGCAGTAACGTGACTTTAGTCTCACGCATGCGCTTCACAACAGACGGAGAAGAGAAGACAATGCTGAATAATAGGGGTGTAACGATTAACCGTGCAAATTCACGTTTTCTCAATGAATGGATTTGAACGAATTACGGTGAAATCCAGGCACATCCGAATGCCAGGGGGGCCCCCGTGCAGAAGCTTCCTTTGTGCCACCGAAGAAGTAGCATTACGAATGCTATTCCAGGAAATGTCTACAGGAATATTTATATCACTGTTCTTCAAATTATTTCAGGTATTTTCATGATAATAAAGAATATTTTAAATGATTTTGTTTAACGATTGTTGCTTTTTTAAATGCACGTTATAAACGACTCCGACTCGTAATAATTTTAGATTGAAAAGGACTTCCTACTGACAAAATGCCGTAGTACACGCACAAGCTGTGCATGTAACAAAGAATCGCAGCCTTACGATTCAGAATCGATTTCATGGGATTTTTAATGGGACACACGGTTGAATCGTTACATCCCTACTGAATAAAGTCGGAATTGTTGCTTTTTTTGGACCAAAATGTATTTTTGATGCTTCAATACATTCTAACTGACCCACTGATGTCACATGGACTACTTTGATGATGTTTTATTACCTTTATGGACATGAACAGATGTTCAATGAAGGGTCAGCAAGCTCTCTGACTAAATATAAAACATCTAAAACTGTGTTCCGAAGATGAATGGAGGTCTTACGAGTTTAAAACGACATGAGGGTGAGTCATTATGATTTTTTTAATTTTTTCATTTTTGGGTGAACTTTCCCTTTAATATAATAAATATAATTTATTGAACTAAACTTAAAAAAGGCTGTGTTTTCCCAGCCATGAGCATAACATATGACCACCCACATTTATATCTACTGTAAGTCAACAGGACCTTGTGTTGTGTTTCTCTTTAGCCCAGAGAAGTCATGTGGCAGTTGTGTGCCATTAAAATAACAGAGGCCATTCAGTACGTGGTGGAGTTTGCAAAGCGCATCGATGGCTTCATGGAGCTCTGTCAGAATGATCAGATAGTGCTTCTCAAAGCAGGTAAAGTCACGTGTGTTCACATTACCATCATCCCGTCTTTATTGTTTACAGGGTTTAAAAAAAATAACCCTTTGCTCCAGTATTACTGCTGTTTTTTCCTAGGAATAGCATATTACCATACCACTCTTACTATTTCTGTTCTGTGCTATTTTTTATACTTTACAAGTATGCTTTATAACACACACACTGTCCCCATCATGATCCCAACAGCTCATAATGTTTCTGTTTGTTCGACGCTCAAACGAAATTAATAACAGAATAGTGAGTGAGCGCTCTCGTCTGACATGATATTTTAAACCGCCGGCATCTTCTTAAAGCTCTTTAATGGCTTTTATTACGTGGCTTTTATCCGCTAAGCCTGTGCTCACTAAAGCAGCCTCCTGTAACAACAATAACCGCAATGCATTCCACCAGAATGATATAAACACACATCCTGAACTGAGAGCAAAGCGACAAATATATTCAGCTAATTGTCAACTTAGGAAAGGAGATACGCAAATAAGCTAATACAGATGTAAATCCTTGGCCTACACACCCACTGCATATTTTTAAAGGGCACATATTATACCCATTTTACAAGATGTAATATAAGTCTCAGGTGTGCCTAGAATGTTTCTGTGAAATTTCAGCTGAAAATACCTCACAGATAATTTGTTTTAGCATGTCCAAAATGCACCTATTTGGGTGGGAGCAAAAAAGCTTCATGTGTTTACCTTTAAATGCAAATGAGCTCAGTTCCTTCCCAACAGACAGTGAGCGCTTTTGGTTAAAAATAGATCTGATTTCTGAAAAAACGGTCTGAGACAATAGTACATTAAGCCGCATTAGGGCTACAATGAGCTAACAAACACATTTGGAAAAGCTTTTGGGTAAATTAACCAGTCAGGCAGTGGCCATGAGTTGGGCTTTGTTTGTGTGATGTCACATTAACAAGAAAATTAAAACAGCATGCTTTGATTTAAAGGGACAGTTCACCCAAAAATCCGGTCATCATTGTCTCATTCTCATGTTGTTCTAAACCTGTATGAATTTCTTTTTTCTGATAAACACGAAAGAAGATATTTTGTTAAATGATGGTAAGCACACAGCTGATTGTAACCATTGACTTCCATAGTAGGAAAACAAATATTATGGAAGTATTGTGATAAATAATGAAGAAGATATTTTAATAAGTGATGGTTAGCACACAGTTGATGGTACCCATTGAATTTCATCTTATTTGTTTTTCTTCTACTGGAGAGTAAATGGTTACATTGTATGTCCAAACACCTTTTGTATCCTCATCCTCATGTTGTTTTAAACCTGTATGAATGTATTTTTTCTGATGAACACAAAAGAAGATATTTTGAGAAATGATGGTAAACACACAGCAGATAGTGACCATCGACTTCCATAGTAGGAAAAAAATATTTTGGAAGTATTGTGATAAATGCTTAAGAAAATATTTAGATAAATGATGGTAAGTACACAGTTGATGGTAACCATTAAATTCCATTATATTTTTATTCTTACTATGGAAGTCAATGGTCACTATCTGCTGTGTGTTTACCATCATTTCTCAAATTATCTTCTTTTGTGTTCATCAGAAAAAATTAATTCATACAGGTTTACAACAACATGAGGATGAGTAAATGATGACAGAATTTTCATTTTAAAGTGAACTATCCTTTTAACATGGAGTCTTGCATTACTGGTGGTAACAAACCTCAGTGTCATAATTTTACCAAAATAAAAAGTTGAACTCTTTTTAAACCAACCAGCAGGTTGCTCTGCCACGACCTAAAAGTCATCTTAGGGCAACACTGAGATTGCAATGTAAAACTTTATGTGCAAAGTTTGTCTCAATTATCTGTTCATATTTTTGTCCATTCCTGGCTACGAAAATAACAATATTTTTTTCTTTCATCCATGTGCAGGCTCTTTGGAGGTGGTGTTTGTCAGAATGTGCCGTGCCTTCGACCCTCAGAACAACACAGTCTATTTCGACGGAAAGTATGCAGGGCCTGACGTGTTTAAATCGTTAGGTGAGTTACGAATTAATCTTGTTTGGGACATAATAGGGATGCTAAACAATTAATCGCGATTAATCGTTAGCAGAATAAAAGTTTTTGTTTACATCACATATGTGTGTAAACTGTGTATAATAAATATGTATATATATAAATATTAAGAAAAAAAATGTATATATTAAGTATTTATATTTATATATAATATAAATTATACATAAATATACAAATGTATATACACATGTAAACATTTCTAAAACATATACATGCATGTGTGTACATTTATTTATACAAATTTATTATACACAGTTCACACACATCTATGATGTAAACAAAAACTTTTATTCTGCTAACGATTAATCGCGATTAATTGTTTAGCATCCCTTGATATCTTGAATTTATATTCTGTCTTTTCTGAAACACTAAGTTAGCCACACCTTCTTACACATGCTGACAGCATTCAAATGTGGTTAGAACCCAAAATATTTGCCTAACTGGCAACCAAAAGTCTAAGCTTAACTCAACACAACGCAAACACATACAAGCAAACCAAATTTCCATCACACCTGGAGTTAAACGTTCCTCCCTGAAGACGCCAATCAGAATTGTTGTATGCATACGCTGCATGTAGGCTCCAAGCAAGATTAAGCATCTACCAAAAGCTTTTTATCAAACCCACTGTCCACACAACTGTAGCTTGGGCATAGTTTCTCTTGTGTAAGCAGATAGCATTTGTGTTTGAATGCCATGACATTAGCGAATCCCTTTTCTGTAGTTATATACACACACATTGGAAACCTTTTGAGGCGGAAAGATGTCCAAATGCCAGAACAAACGCAAATGTACAGGGTAAAAAGAAGTGTGGGTATACGAATGCCGCGGCCTGCAAGCTAACACTCTATCAATACTTGTGTCTATTTATGTAAGCGTAATATCTCATTTTTGTGTCATTCTCGTAGCGATTTTATACAAGCCTGCATCTGTTCTCTGAGTATTTGAGAAAATGCCAGCGACTCTCTCTCAGACTTTGTGTGAACTCACAAGTCAGGTTTTACTTAAAGTCTTATTAGTGACCCCAGTCATAGTTACATAACCCATCTTGTTCGCCAAAACATGATTAGTCTGGAAGAAAAAACGCAGTGGGAAAAGCATTCTGTAATGCGCAAGGATTGCATTGTTTTACACTGTCTACTGCTTCATATTAATCCTGTCTGTACCTCTTTCCTTGTCTCCGCTGTGACAGGCTGCGATGATTTGATCAGCTCTGTCTTCGAGTTTGGGAAAAACTTGTGTTCTATGCACCTCTCTGAAGACGAGATCGCCCTGTTCTCTGCCTTTGTGTTGATGTCTGCAGGTAAGCCTGGTATATGTTGAAACAACATAAGATACAAACATGTCACCCACAACCTTGTTTACCTCTTCCACACAGGGTGATTTAGCTTGGTGGTTAAGAAATAGGCTCTGAAGGTTGCAGGTTTTAAAATGTAAAAATGGAAATATGACGAGTTTGAACTCGAGATATAATGCAGGCCGGATTCAAACATGCCACTTCATCTTCCACATAAGCACCAAGGCTAAACAGTTCTTAGCGTGTGTGTGTGAACTGCTAGGTCACAGCTCGGATTTTAATTAAGTGTAACATCCTCACCCGTCTGTGCATGTGTGTTTAGACCGATCTTGGCTTCAGGAGAAGGTGAAGGTGGAGAAACTCCAGCAGAAAATCCAGCTGGCACTTCAGCACGTTCTGCAAAAGAACCACAGAGAGGACGGCATTCTGACAAAGGTATTGCAACACACACACGCACACACAGAATAGTTGTGTTTCCATTTCCCTTTAAATTGAAAAAACTAAATTGAAAATATTCCCAATGGAAACGCGTCAATTTTACGAAAAACTCCTAAAAGAAAAACGCTTTATGCTCGCATAGGGTGTTTTTTAGTATTGGTGGGCAATGGTTAATCGCGATTAATCGAATACAAAATAAAAGTGAGGGTTTTTTTGCATAATATTTGTGTGTATTTAAACAGAAACACACACACACATGTATACATTTCAGAAATATTTTATGTATATGTATATATAATTACACACAGCACACACTTATATATTATGCAAAAACTAACATTAATTTGTATGCAATTAATTGCGATTAATCGTTGCCCACCCCAATCCGCAAAACTGCAATGGAAACGTTTTTTCGCATATACAGGTCACCTGATGTGTGTAAAAGTCACGTAATAATTTTTTAAAGACTCAATTTGCGTACTATAACCTCCCAGAAACACCCCATATGTCATAAGTAGCATGGTTATATTTGTAGCAATGTCCAATAATAGATTGTATGGGTCAAAATTATTGTTTTTATGCCAAAAATCACTAGGATATTATGTAAAGATCATGTTTCATTAAGATATTTTGTACATTTCTCACCGTAAATATATATTAAAAATGTATTTAGCAATGTTTTTTTTTTTTTACAATATTTAGCAAAAGTTTTGCAAAAATCTGCAATGGTAAGCAGGCTAATGAAGCAGTATATAACAGGATAAATGTTGAATGTGCTGTCCATACCCACAATGTTGTGTACATTTCTTATGTATTTGTGTATTATATAAATAATTATATATGCTCAATAGTTATTTTAATTCATTAGTTATGACAAGGGCTGGGTATTGCAATTTGATTCTTTTGAATATACTTTCAATTCAGTCCAATATCGATTTGTAATAAAATATAAAATTTTTTTTAGTTTTGCAGACATGGAATTTATTTGGTGTGCTGTCACTTTAAGATCTACATGTAATGCACAGATCCAATATACAGCTAGACATGCGTTTTCTTAATGAGTTGTTCCTTTTGTCAACTTTTTCCATTTAAAACTATTTAGTAGGAAATAATATTGGACAGTTTGAAAATAATACAATAATAAGTTGTTTCAGGTGCAGAGAATTCTTAGATTTTGATTAAAGATAATATATTATATTTAGAATAAAGTGCACTTATGAACCACAATAAAAGCATTAACGTATTAGGAAAGAAAGGTCCATTTTTATTTTAGCTGTACGACTTCATCTAAGTTGTATTTGATCTGCCATCCTAAAGATTAGCTAAAGCTATCAGAAAAACCCAAGACCATATGTGTCAGTAGATGTGTCACTAGATTAAAAGGACTGTATTTTGCTCCTTCTAGCAAATAAAAATAACCTTTCTTTTCTCTCTGTCTCTGCAGTTGATATGCAAAGTCTCCACACTGCGAGCTCTGTGCAGCCGGCATACAGAAAAGCTGACGGCGTTCAAAGCAATATACCCAGACATTGTGCGAGCCCACTTCCCCCCATTGTACAAGGAGTTGTTCGGATCAGACTTTGAGCAGTCCATGCCCGTTGACGGGTAACGCTTCCCCGCGCCCGCCCGGGGATTTCACGCCGTGGGGAATGTCAAGCATAAATCTGAGACACTTTACCAGTGCCCTGCACATACACACACACCTGGACGGCCGACACACTGCACACACACACACTTTTCCCTTTTTTCTTTGTGTTTTTTTCTTCGTGGGAGGAGGTAAAGGACTGGTTTAGACTCCAGTGGTTTATTTTTGGGGTTTGTTCCCCCCATTTACTGACACAGGTGGGATGTGAAGCCCAGGGGAGAGGATGAGAAGATGAGTAGACGCTTGTTTTTCATACTCTATTTTTCTGGCTGAACCTGAAGAGTCCATGCATACGATTCGAGAACGGTCCCATGGCGATTTGTCACGATCAGCATAAATTGTTTTGACTCGTTTCCAAAGCGGAAAACGATTTCCCGAGAGCATTCGCCTGCATCCAGTATTTTAAACAATTTTAAAGAAAGCCACACATAAGCCAAGAAAATGAAATATAAAGAATGCTTAACTACGTACCAGTACCATACCGACATATAGATTACAGATTGTGGCCCATGTGGTGTGCATGGCCCAGGCTAAGCCAGTTCCTTCCTCCAGTGGTTTTGATTTTTTCTGGAAACGCTTGATGTCAGAATACAAACCAGCAGCGAAAAAAAGAGAAATTCAAGGAGGACGGGAGATAAAGAGGAGAGATTGAGAAGAAGTGTGAAGCAATGTCTGTCGGCATTTGGTGACAAAGCAGCACCTTTCTACGGACAATCGTCTTTAAAGAAGGAAAAACGTAGAATTCTGGTAATTCTAGTTGAAATGTTGTAAAAGCTCAATTACTTTTAGCTGTCAGAGACTTCATCTACCATAGTTGCTTAAGTGATATCTTTTAAGGCCATCTGCTATTAAGTCCCTCTCTGGAATGGTGTTAACGTAATGGTCCGACCGCCAACATCGATGCAATGAAGGGGTCCATTCCACCCTATTTCCTAACGTGTTACAGGGTATACGGTCATAAGTACAAACAATACAGAAAAAAAATTATGTTTATAGAATCTATTTTAAATAACATGTATGATATTAGTAGCTAGACTATTCTTAATTGTGAAAAATTGATAAGGCACTTTTATTTGCACCTTTCTTTAATTTAAGACTTGTATATTTACCTAGTTATGTGTGTGTTGCATGTATAAATACCACGGTTATGGAAAACAAGTGCTGGAAACCCTAACGCTGCTGTGGGTGGGTGTGTGTTTGTGTGCGTGTTTGTGTATTTATTTGCGAGGTTGGTGCTGGGTAAAGGCTGTTCACATCTGTTCATATATTTATTTTAAAAAACGGCAGCTTCAGAATACTGTTCGTAGATCTGCGTTACATTTTTGGCACAAGGCAACCCGGTCAGAAAGCTGTTTTTGGGATCAGAAAGCTCTGCTTTTCTGTTGTGTAACATTTTTAGGAACGGCTGTACCAACAAACCTACCGTTTCATCACATGGAGGGGTTGCATATCAGTTTTGCACTGCACTGCATTTTTTTACGATATTTCACAAATACTACCATTTATTACGATTATAAACGTGATTATAAAACCTATAGGTCAATTTTAAACAGGCTTGTTACCATATTTGGTGAAAATTTGTTTGATCTATTCATGGATAAAAAAAGCTTTTTCATACATTTCAGTCTGGTTCCATCTAGTGGTGGTTTTGAGTTGATCTGGCAACCGTTCTTTCATGTGTTGTTCCGGACTCAAGATGAAAGTGTATCTTTTTAAAACAGCTCTTGTGAAGGTCTTTGCCCAGCAACAACACCCGTCAGGAGCGTAAGCGTGAAAAATAAGAAAAGATAAATATTCAAAGCCTTGTCTGGTTGAAATCCTCTATTTTTGTAACATTGTATAAAGCCTATGAAAGAAAAAAGGGAACGAAGGATGATATAGCACTTAATCCTGCAATAATGAATTAGAATTTGTGTGTTTTTTATGATTTTAGGTTTTTTTTCAAAGAACAATACAATTTTAGTAGTAGTGCTATTTTTTGGAATACCTAACTGTTGTGCGTTGCGTATGTTTGTAAGTCTTTTGAATGTGCCATAGTGGTCTATCCTGCTATTTTGAGTCTGAAGAAATTGTGTTGTAACATTCCAGTAAAACTATGTTGTGACATTTATGAAATCCCCATGTAAACCTCAACGACCTGCTAACCGACATTGAGTAGATCTTGGAGAGCATCTTATCGTTTTGCTTTTATTGTCATAACATTTTCATTCCCAATCATGTGGTTTTTCAAGTATTTTCCTCAGGGAAGAGTCTGTCTAACTCGATTCTGAAACCGGTAGCTTAAACGTGTTAGTCGGCTCTACAGTCTGTTGCATTAAAAGCTATCGTGAATAATTTGATCTCAACGGCACGATCAGGGTCAATACAGTCATTAAGTAATCTTATTGTAGCATACTAATATTAAAAAATATTAGTCTTATTTTTTGTCATGCAGCGCATCCCCTTATTATTACAGTCCATCATTAAACTGTGAATGACAATCCAGGTTCATGTTTAGTTGTTGTAAATCAGCAGTGCTTGTAATACAAGGCTCAGGGAGAGTAATATTGTGATAATTGAGAACACTGATGCAGGGAATATCAAGGGAAAATGAGATATTAGCTCTGTTCCCAAATCCAGTGAGCTGAATAAACGGCATTTTAAAGCATCTTAGACTTATTCCTGATTTGAAAGTCGTTCCAAAAGGCGGGGTTGCATTATTATGCAGCCTTCTAACATTTTCCTATACACATTAATTCCTATGAGAAAGTATAATTTTTTGCTTAGCCATATGATAACATAAAATTTGTATTGGAATATGATTAACACATTTAGTCATTTCATGGGTAGCTTGCTAGATTTGGAACAGGATTGTCTAGATTTGATTTTTATTTGAGGCAGAACCTGGTATTGATATGTTAAAAATGGGAATGCATGCTTGTCACCAGTTTTTTAAACTCGGCCCTTCTTGCTTTTTATCTTTTGCAACTTGCATGCTCATGTCATATCCTCTTATTCACTTGCATCCAAACTGTCAAGCCCAAAAAAGACGGCAGTAAATCATAAACCATGCAAATGTGTCATTTAATTCAGTCGCACCATAGGCCACTGGTTTTATCACATCACACAGCAAGCTCCAAGATCTAATTCCCAAAAATCAAACAAGAGAAAAATATAACCTCAAGCGTACTGTTTTTGTTTGTTTGTTTTTTCTGGATGGGGATTGTTCAGACTGTCACTCATAACTGTTGGAGTCTATGTGCCAAATACCTCTTTGTAATTTGCTCCACCGTCAACGTCCGTGCGGGCTATTTTTAACAAATACGGGTTTCTACAGGGTAACCACTGCTGTGGAGTCCCCTTTTAATGAACAAGCTTTGATGCACAGCAGACCGTCGTGATTTTGTTTCTCGTCCAATGATCCATGTCCACAAGTCAGTGCACCACAAAAGCAAAAGATTCGCCACTTTTTGCATGTCGTGTTTTGTCAGTGTAGTTTGTATTAGACTTTTTAAAGCAATATAGTAAACAGAACTTTGGACAAATTTATTTTTTCTAATACAAGGTACTTAAACATCTCTGGATCTGTTGTATTATAGACTGAGATCTGTTTGTTTCTCTTATTGGTGGAAGATCCATAATTGTTCTCGCATTTTTTATTGTATTTTTTTTATCTGTGGTTCCCTCTTTGTGAGAAGCAATATATGTCCGAATGTGCACGGAAGAGCGCGCGTACGAGCAAATATGTATGTGTTTGTGCTATGTAATATTTCCTGAAGGTCAAACCCCAGACAAGGCTTTAAAGATAAAATGCAGCAGGGTCAGATGGTGAATTGTACGTAAGATCTTCTGTTTTCCCGGGATTTAAGATGTTTTAAGTAGCACTGAGTTTATACCCCTTGATGAGGCTGTACAGCATGACACAAGGCACCTCGATATTAACATTTCAATTAGATTTATGCAAACGCAACAAGGCCTATGCACTCACATTTCATGTAAAAAAAAAAAGATTTAACTGTAAACTTTATGATGAGTGGATTTGATGGAAAGTGTCATGCTCATAGCAGCATTTTGATCTGAAGGTTAAAGTGTAAGGATGTACAATACATCTTTAATTTTGCATTTTGCTTGCATTTTTTTTTTATTATTATTATTGAGAAGTTTCTTTCCAAAAGCACAGCTGATGTTATTAAAGTAAAATATGTTTAGAAAATAGAAGAAAGTCTTTAGCCATAAACGAATGTCAAGCAATAATATAAATATATATATATATATACAGTATATTGTGTATTATTATTATTATTATTTTCTGTGCATAGGCTTTGAACATCTGCATGTAAATAGATCTTTTATTTATACAATTTTTTTTGTTTGTTTGTTTTGTTTCATTTTTGTCATTTTCTTTTGACTAGTTCTGTTCCCGGGTGGAGAACTATGAACGTCAAAAATGGCCTGTAAACTGTACAGCTTCATTTTTCCTCTCTACTTCACCTTTCGGCTTTTAATTCACTCAGTATTTAATGTTTTACTGATCACATGTATAAAGGTAACTTCTGTTTTTATAGGTAAGAAGAAAATACTGCTATTAAGACCATGCTCGGTGCAAATAGACTCATCATGCTGTACAATATCTCTGTTTTTAGTCTAATTCTCTCTTTTAGACTTAGTTTGATTAGCGGTAGGGTGTGCTGACATAAATCTTTGTGTTATACTGATGTGTGGTGCTAGGTAATTTACTTTCGTGAACAAAAATGATGGAGTCATAGATTAGGCCACCCTTTTAGTCCATTCATTTTACTGAGTATTGATATAAGGACTCGATAAATAATGATAATGATAACAATAAAGTTAACAATAGTAGTAAATTACTTTTGAATACAAGGCAAGTACCTGTATCAGTGTGCTAGTCTTGGGACGCGGCTTGTTTCCTTCTCACTTTTAAGATTATTAGCAAAAGCAGTATCGACTAAGTAAATCTATTAAACGTTGCGTTTCTGAATCTTTGCAATGAAGAGGTTGTTCATGCTTAAAAAAGCAGTATTGTGTTTATTTCTGATTGTTATAACCTCACATCAAACGTTTACCGGTACATCTGTAGCCTTTCTTTCGCTGAAAGGACTTTAGACGCAAGATATGGCGAAGTACTGGGCTGTCTGTAGACTCGGCTCCCTCCATTTTTTGTTAATTCTTCCCTGCAGTTTCTAAAGATAAGCATCCATTTTTCTTTTTAACATCTGCTTTCATGCAGTACAAACACACGCATACATGACAGTTAAGCATTATAACTAATTGTATAGGACAAATACAGTTGTACAAGGTTTGTGTAAAACTTCCTGTTTTCTATTTGTAGCAAGGCAGAATATACTTGCAATAATACATAGCAAACTACACTGAGTGCCTCTCAGTGGTACATGATGCAGAAATTTGTTATTGTTTTCACTGTTTTCGACTTACTCAAATGACTGTGTTTGCACATGTAAGTGACTTCTGTCTTGTGTTACCAATCTTTCTTTTCATTTACTTTTTATATGTAAATGAGGTATTTCACGTTTGTTTATAGCCATGGAAGAAACATTTTATTGTCTACCGTGGTGTCCTGTATTTCTTACTCTGTCTCAGACGTTTCTTTTTGCTTTTCCTCCGAACAGCACAGTTGAAACGTGTTTATGGAACATGCATTTATGTATCCAGTCAGTTGCACCCTGGTTGGATGTATCCGCTTAACAATGAATGGCAGAGCCCTGTTTGGATACCAGCAGAGACAAAATTACAGACAATAGACAATCCACTCTGTGTTGTCCCATTTTATTCCTGCCAATTAGGTTAAGTTGATCATTTTAAAGCAACAAAATGACTAAGGCAATGTATCTTAAATGTTCATATGTGTATTGATACATACTACACATCCGGATCTTTCCTGTTGAACGCGAACTGAAGGGTAGGGCACAAGGGCCGGAGAATGGGCGAGTTGGATTTTGCTTCTCACATGGGCGGCAACAACTGCAGAAAAAAAGCAGTGAACAAGTTTGCGGTTGTCACACATTTTTACGTCACATGTTTGCTACTGATCTTAAAATGGGGACAGTCGATCATGTACCTTTCTATTCAGCTCTTTTGAACTCTCTTTAGGAGAAAGTATCTTAATAGTGGTTTTGCTCCCTTCTGTTTGTCTTATTCTTAAATATGAAAATAAGTATTTTAAATCATTTTGTAAATACCGCTGTAAAGAAAAATAAGAAATTTAATGTTGTCTTTTAAATACTTTTCATTCTAATATGAATGTTGTTATATTGTACTTAGAAACTGTACCTTTAATATTATCTTTATTAAAAGTGCATTGGACACATCGATTTTAGATGTGCTTTATGTGCTGTTATCCCATAATAAAATTTACCGCTTGTAATGAGCTCTTATTCAATGTCTCATACTTTTCAATGTACTAGTTAGTCCATGTGTGTGCCTTGGAATATGCAGCATTATTTGATGTGGTGACGTCAGTTTAACTAAAACAGCAGAACTATCGTGAAGACCCTCACACTTTTTTATAATAACCAATAGCATTTCATTATGGCACAGTCCAGCAAAAACAAAACATAGAGGGCGGGATGCTTCAGCATCTAAAGAGCATTTGATTGGACAGGAAATTGGATGAAAAGTTGAAGTGTATAGTGATGTCATAACAATTCTAGACAAATGCAAAACTGTAGGTATTGAATGCTTATATCTTCTATATGAGAACTTTGTCAGTGTTTTGGACCAAACCAGTTTATATTTATTCTTCAGCGTAACATATTTATACTAAAAGAAAAAAGTTTCATTTTAATTTTATGGGGGCTTTAAGACCACCCAGTAGCCTACATGTGGGTTCCCTGCTAAAAAAAACAGCATAGACCAGCAGCATTCCCATTCTGGTTTGGTGTTAGTTTAGCTGGTGGACACATCCAAAAATCATTTCATGTCCTCTTTGAGAAAACAAACGGCTTATCCTGCAATACTTATCCGTCTCTCTGGTTCAGTCAGCATGCAAGTTGTTTCCAACCGTCATTTTAAAATTCATAGGACACAGAAGACAAAGGTGAGAATGGCGACGAACAGTCAAGTTCCAAAAAACAAAACAAAAAAGAAAATCAAATGTTCAAGCTTGTAACAAAAGGATAAACATTTAGTTAACAAAAAATCTCTAGCTATTCAAATCAGGCGCGAACATCAGTGAGTGTGCGCGCGCTCTGTGCCATATAAGGAAAGGCACACCGGAAAATGATTGTGATTCTGAGTACTTGGAGTTATTAAAATAATAGTAATTATTATAATAATAATAATAATACAAATTATAACTAATTATTATTATTATTGTTATAATTGTTATTATTATTATTATTATTATTATAGAACCCGTTCCTGTTCATGAATAAGGTCATTGATTAATTTCCTAGTGCACAAACATACTTCATATACTGATAAAATGTATACTTTGTAATGCACTGTAAGTCACTTAAGATAAAAACATTTGCTAAATGCGTAAATGTAAAAGTAACAGAATTAGGAACTGTTAGGAAACGTTAAAATTCCAAACGGAACCTTTGTTAAGTATTTTAGTTCCAAACGGAAGATTATTGCTCCTGCACTGTTTTGATGTGAAGAATCGTGAACGTGCGAGAGGCATGAGTGAAACCCGTTACAGTAGATCATGATGTAAACTACAAACCCTTAAAATCTGCAGCCATGGAGTTAAAATGGTAGGTGACAACGCGGTTCTCTATGTAAACGCGTATTATTTAGTCGCTTCGAGTTTATTTGTATGTGTAAATAAGCGGACATTTAAGATATTAAGTTGTTTTTCTTTAGGGATGACCCTCCTGTCACTGGACCTGTTGTGTTCTCTAGGGATGTCTTTGACAAGTTCACGTTAGCACCTACCATTAAAGAATTGTATGCTTTTGTGCAAAGGTACGTGACGTAAAAACACTGTGTGGTCACCCCGTTTTAAATAGTAACTTAACTGGTTTAACTGTGGTATTTGTAGTTAGTTAGAAGAACATAAGTTTTCGTCACCATAATTAACCATGGATGCTACAGAGTATAACACAAACATTATTATTATGAAACAATTGATACAGCCTGATTATTTTAGAAACCTTATACAAAATACATTTCCTTGCTTCCCTAGTTTATTTAGTCTGAAGCACATCCCAAATACCACACACACACGCACAGTTACTGTATTAAAACCATAGTAAACTAAATTTCATAAATAAACGTCATCTAGTAATAATTATTTTCAATTTGCCTCACCACAATGATGTTGTATCTTATCTTATTTTTATGATCATTTCATTTAAAGCCCTGATGTAAAACCTGAGGAAACATGTGATAATAATCCAGAAGTAACCTCATCACAACCAAAATCTGCAAATTGTGAGAAGGAAGATCCACAAAACAGCAGCAGTAACCGCAATGGTTCAGTTGAACCAATGCCTGACATTAAGCAGAGTCAAAATGATGATAAACCCAAACCTGTGAAGACTAATGAGAGTACAGCTTTTCCTGAACCTGTAGTGCCCTACCCATGCTACAGCACGTTACACGCAAGACAACGCAGGTTTTATTTGAACATGTTGAAAAACAAGAATTTTAGCAAAGCTACACAGGTACACCACATTGATACAGATATTAATTGCTTTCAGATATATGTATAATACGAGGCAGTTTTCATGTGGTTAATGTCTCTTATTTTAACGCAGCTTTTGTTGGAGCGTGTAAGCAACGAAGTATCCGAGTTCATGAAGTACCTGCAGGATGTTTCAAGAAAATGTGCAGATGCCTACAACTATATACCACCAGGTGGCATTCGCTACTGTGAGGTATAGTGTATGTTTATTAGTTTTGTGATATTTTTCTGTATGTGCTAAAGGATTTCTGAATTTTTTAAAATATTGTAAGTGATGTTGTTGTACCTTTTAGGAGTATTTTACAGCCTCCTTGGAACATATGAAAGGCTACCCCCAGTCTTACAGCATCCAAGAAATGACCAGCCTGACCGGTGGAAAGTTTGTCTCTGAATTATCCCTAAACTTTGAGAAACAGCTCCTTGCAATGGTAGTTAATCTTGTGTAAATGTTTTTTTTTTTGTGATTTGTGAAATCCTTGACTAATTCATCTCAATTGTACTTTCTTCTAAGGGAAAAATCGATATGGTGGAGAAAAAAGTAATGCCTGAACACACCCTCCTTGCAGGAGATTATGAGACCGTCTCATCCGTGATTCCTCCAGCTAAGAAAGCTAGCGCTCTACACACTGTAAGGGGCATTTTTGTGATACATTTTATGTATAAATTGTATTTGCATTGTGGTAATGAGAGTTGGGGGGTTAGGGAGTGGCCATGGAAATAATATCATAATGCATATATGTGACCCTGTCTGTTTAATCCAGGTTAAAGTCTCATAATCTAATACTGAGATTAGTTTTGTTTTAAAGTGTTGTTTAATCATTGTTTTTTTCATTTAATTTAATTTTTATTTATTTCGAACACAATAATATATATATATATATATGCATCCATACACACATAGCTAAAATAAAACAGCGTATCAGCACGCCAAGGAAAAGACAAAAAAAACCAATATCAATACTTTTTACAAGTACTTATTAAAAAATAAACATTTACTATTATCATAGTTTTTTAAACCAAAAAATGTCTGAAAAGGAGCAGGATGAAGCCGAAGCTTATATGTTTCCCACCCCTCGCTTTAGTCTTTTCCTTATATAGCCAATATTTTTACATCAGAGTAACCAATATATACACAATAAGTCTTCTCTAATTTTACACATTCCAAACCCTTTCATTTATTTATTTATATTTTAATTAAGTCAACAATCCACATTGATTTTCATTTTTGACATGACCTTACTCAATCACTATTAAAGATCATGGTTATATTTTTACAGAATGTTCTTTATGTTATGTAAGATGATGTAGGACACAGAAAATCATGAAAAAAAAGGTTTTCACAAACCTGGCCATGCATATTTTGTTTAATAATATGAGACCCATGCAATTGTATGACAAGTGTAAACCAGGGGTTTTCAAACTGGGGCCTGGGGACCCCCAGGGGGATGTTCTAGGCCTTCCAGAAAAGTTCAGAGAAAAGACAAAATTATACAATTTATTTAGGGTAGGGGGTCCCTTACAAAAAATTCATCACTTTGGGCATCCTTCGCATCATAAAAAAAAACCATGTATAGACTATATGTAACCACTAGAGGGCACTATTGCACTTGGTTTTTAAATTCCATGATCAAATACATTTACCCTCTCAGACTGTATGTGTGGAACATTACCTGGGTGCTAATGTACTGATGTGATAGGCCTGGGTTTATAACTAAATGTAATGTATGCTTAAGTCTGAATTCTAACATTTTGTAGCCCATCAGCAGTGACAATAATGCAGAAAAACTCAGCGCTACCTACGAGCCACATGTGTGTCTATCCAAAGAAGCATTCCTTCAGCTCGTGAACAATGACCCTGAGTTCACTGACGCATGGGAGCTGCCTGTTTGGGTTAAAATGAACACTACAAGAGGTCAGGGTTCACCATGAATCAGTATTGGTCTTATTGTCTGAAATGTATTTAATCACTTGTATCATTATTGACAATATTAATAGTTAAACTGTAAATGTGATCTATAAAAGTCATAAATAAATGCATTGCAATTGCAATTCAAGAGCACAAGTTAAAGCATATTATCAGAGCATTACGTTAGTGCGATCATACATATAGATAAATGTATAGCTTGAATGCACGGCTTTGTATAAAAAATGTATATATGTTGTAATGTAAATGCACGTTATAGTCACAAAATAGTCACAGTAAATGTTGTGGTTGTCATCAGGTAGTGGTCAGAGTAAAACGGCATACATAGATCCTCCACTGCTGAAGACCGAGATGAGCTTGAGAGACAGAAATCTGATGTTTCACGAGGAGAGTGTAAAACTTGCAATTAGGAAGACTGTAACACGCCCCATATTCTTCCTAACATCAGAAAACCTCTCCTTCGGAAAGGACCCACCACCCGAGGTAGGGTAAACATATTGAGGTAAGCAGCTTAGTTTAAATAGTATCTTTAAGTGACAAATAATATTCTTTTGCTCAGGAAAAAATGTCCAGGAGTGTGGTTGCATTTGACAATGCCGCCATGGACTTCGAAACCGATTTTACAGACCTTGAGTCATTCGGGGAGTCCTGCAAGACCACTGCAAAAGTTAAGGCACAGAATGAACCAAAAACAGCCTTTGTTCCCATTCAGCTCATGCCCAAAGAAACCCATTCAAGCCCAAAGAAACCGACAAGCTCTCTGAATCCAAGCGTGGGCAGGTCAACATCTCAGGACGGTCCTAAAGAACCCCTTAATACTACACCAACCGAGGTCCAGAGTGAAGCTGACGTGTCTTCGGCTGATGGGGGAAGCAGTGTATTGGATGAAAGTGTGGCTTCTGAGGAGGAACTTGTGAAGAAAGAAAAGCTAGAAGCGCTGGTTTCAGGTCAGTTCCAACCCACCAAAAAGCTCAGAAGAATGATCAACCAGGATTCAGACTCTGACGAGGACAAGCTGGTAATAGATCAGTTTGCTTCCCCGAAAACCCAGGGGATCGCTCAAGAAACGCCCGAAGTGCCCTCACCTCAAGCACTCGACCTATCCAGGGCAACGACAGAAAACCATTTGGGCAAAGTAATAAAGAAGGGCATTAAAAGGCAAAGAATTTCAGGGGAATGCGATCAGCTTGGTCAGATTTTGCGGATGCAGGACGCTATGATGAAAGCCACTCCTGGTAAGAACCAAGAAACACAGAAAGTGCCGGTGACAGAAGATAAACCTACAGAACAAAAGACGTACTCTCTGGTCAAACCGTGTGTCACCTCATACCTGGAGTCCAGAGAGGGTCAGGGCGAGGAGACCACAGCGTCTACTGCAGTTCCTGTGCTCGCGAGCGCTCAGAAAAAACGTTAGTGCTTGAACATCTTAAAGTTGATGACTACAATTTTTAAAAACTACAATTTTTTGTCTTTCCTTCTGTCTGACTGTCTTTCTCTCTGTCTCTTAGTTTATTTGTCTCTCTGGTGGTGTCTCACTTTTTGTCTGTTTCCTCTCTGTCTGTCAGACTGTCTCGATATTTGTCTGTCTGATTGTTTCTCTATCTGTCTTAAAAGGGTGGTTTCCCGGCCAGGGATTAGCTTAAACCAGGACTAGGCCTTAGTTTAATTAGGAAATATAACTAATTTTAATAAACATGCCTTAGTAAAAACATTACTTGTGTGCATTTTGGTGCAAAACAAAAGGCACTGATGTATTGTAAGATATGTTAGTCCAAGTAGTTTTCAGTTTAGACAGCTCTTACATTTATTTTAGTCTAGGACTAGTCTAATCCCTGTCCGGGAAACCGCCCAACAGTGTCTTTCTGTCTGTCTCTGACTACCTGACTGTCTATGTATCTGTCTGTCTCTCTTTGTCACTGTTTTTTATCTGTCTCTCTTATTCTGTCACTATTTATCTGTCTGGCTGTCTTTTTCTCTGTCTCTTAGTTTATCTCTCTCTCTCTGTCTCTCCAATCGTGTCTCACTTTTTGTCTTCCTCTCTGTCTCTATATTTGTCTCTCTATCTGTCTTGTGGTATCTTTCTGTCTGTCTCTGACAACTTGACTGTCCATGTATCTGTCTGTCTCTATTTGTCACTGTCTTTTTATTTGTCTCTCTGTCTGTCACTGTATCTGTCTCTCTTATTCTGTCACTATTTGTCTGCCTGACTGTTTTTCTCTCTGTTTCTCAGTTTATCTTTCTTTCTTTGTCTCTCCGATAGTGTCCCACTTTTTGTCTATCTGTCTCTGTCTATCAGACTGTCTCTATATTTGTCTGTCTAATTGTCTCTCCATCTGTCTTACGTTTTTTCTGTCTGTCTCTGACTACCTGACTGTCTATGTATCTGTCTGTCTCTTTTTGTCACTGTCTTTTTATTTGTCTCTCTTATTCTGTCACTATTTATCTGTCTGACTGTCTTTCTCTCTGTCTCTTAGTTTATCTGTCTCTCTCTGTCCCTCCAATCGTGTCCCACTTTTTGTCTATTTGTCTATCAGACTGTCTCTATAGTTAATAATAATAATAAGTTTTTTCTGTCTGTCCCTGACTACCTGACCAGGGCTCGCAAAATCGCTAGCCCGACGTCCCGGGGCTATTGTGAATTCCTGTTGGGCTACCAAAATGTATCTCTGCCCTGCCCGTCGGGCTATCTTGGGAAGGAAATAATATTTTAATGTTTTTGCTTTGTCTCAGATTTAGTTAGGAAATTATATTGTATGTATTTCAGCGTCCTCTTGTCAGTCATTATCCTCACGTAATAAGTGAAACTGTCAGGAAATGAAGTGAAAGCATAAATATACCCATCCTTTAATGTGCACGTCTGAAATACGCGCGACTCTCTGCACACGCTTCTCCCGGCTTCGCTCTTCACGAGCACCTACCTGCTCTTGTGCTCAGCGTGAACTCAAGTCATTTAAAAAAATTACGTTATTTAATTTTTACCTCGACTAACATTGTTTTAGCGTTTCTTTTTTCTTTCTTCAATTAGTAACTTAAATATATGAGAAGGAAAATATGTTTGAGTGATTTCCGATCGATTTGACACGTCTACGCTATTAAGAGAATATGATGTTAGAAGCTTTTGATAGGTGACTAAACAGCAGTGGTAAGATATGTTTACCTAAAGCGAATCGAATGTTTATTTGTCATTTTGTTTTACCTCAAAGTCTAACATTATTCTAGCGAAAATAAACGGCTATGGTAAGATCTGTTAACCTAAAGGGAATTAAATGTTTATTCCTTTTTAATAAATATCTGTTTTAAGTCTTCTATATTGTGTTAAAGTCACTGGTTGTTTATATATTTGATAAAATACCATGTTATCTAAATATTTGTTGAGGTATTTTATTATATTAAATTAAATTAAATTAAAAATAACCTGTGTTATAATACATTCATATAATATTTCAGTAATATCACAATTCAATTATTCTAACGTTAGGGGAACGTTAAAATAACCTAAAAATAGCGTTAGGGGAATGTTTATTGTCTTTAAGAAAACATTCCTTGCTATTAACCAAAAATCTTGGAAAATAGCATTCTAGAAACTAAAAACTAATGTTAGGGGAACGTTTTGGGAACCAAATTGTCAGCTGGGGATGGGCAGAAATAGTTGGCTTACATGGAAATCCAGGATTTATCAATATTCTACATTAAACAGTGTATTTTTTATTCGGGCTACTTGTATTCATTTCAGGCTACCAAAAATGAAAGCGTGCCTGCCCGAAGAGCTACCAGGGATTTAAAAATATTGCGAGCCTTGCTGACTCTCTATGTATCTGTCTGTCTGTCTTTGTCACTGTCTTTTTATTTGTCTCTCTGTCTGTTTGTCCCTGTATCTGCCTGTATCTGTCTCTCTTATTCTTGTCACTTTTTGTCTGTCTGGCTGTTTTTCTCTCTCTCACTGTCTCAGTTTATCTATCTCTCTTTGTCTAATGGTGTCTCACTTTTTGTCTTCCTCTCCGTCTATCAGATGATGTCTATATTTATATACTATCTCTGATGGTGTCTCTTTGTGTCTTTCCATCTGTCTCTGTCCGCCTGACTGTCTTTCTCTCTATCTGTCGGTCTCTTTCTCCGTGTGACTGTCTTTTCATCTGTCTCACTGTCTGTCTGTCTTAGTGCCTATCTGTCTGTATCTATATGTCTGTTTGACTGTGTCTGACTCTCTCTCTCTCTCTCTTTCTTTCCCTCTCTCTCTCTTTGTCTGTCTGTCTCTCTCTCTTTCTCTGACTGTTCCTCTGTCTGTCTAATCTGTTTCTCTGTTTTTCTTGTCTGTCTGTATGTCACTGTATCTGTCTGTGTCTCTATTTATCTGTCTGTCTGTCTGTCTGTCTGTCTGTCTGTCTGTCTGTCTGTCTGTCTGTCTGTATATCTTATTCCTTCACTATTTGTCTGTCTGACTGGTTTTCTCTCTGTCTCTCAGTTTATCTTTCTTTGTCTCTCCGATGGTGTCCCACTTTTTGTCTGTCTGTCTCTGTCTATCAGACTGTCTCTGTATTTGTCTGATTGTTTCTCTAGCTGTCTGCCTGTCTGTCTTGCTATCTGTCTCTCTCTGTCTCTTTGTGACTGTCTTTTTATCTGCCTGACTGCTTGTAAGTCTGTTTGTCTGTATCTGTCTGTCTGTCTGTCTCTTTCTGTCTGTCTATCAGACTATCTCTATATTTATTTGTCTGATTGTCTCTCTATGTGTCTTTCTGTCTGTCTCTGTCCACCTGACTGTCTCTCTATCTGTCTGTCTGTAAACGGTGTTCAAAAAGTTTTGAGCTCGTCCACTTTCGAACACTTTCAACCACATTCAGAGGTAGTCGTAAAAAACCCTCTTTAGATTGGATTGCTTTTGTAGTGTAAACGCACATGTGGTTGAATGTGTTCGAACAGCCACACACGACCGCGTTCTCTCCGCCCATTTATCTAATCTGAGGTGCTAAACACAAGTTTTACGTCTTTTCTGACTTCTGGCACGAACATGCGGTGAACAGCGCTATATTTAGCCTTTCATTGATAAAACTAAAGCGGCTGATCTCCGCAGTTTCATTTTGCAAGCCTGTGAAAGCGTCCGATCGACGAAAACACATCTTAATATCAAGTGTAACAGCCCCTTTGTCTGTCTGTCGCTCTCTCTCTCTCTCTCTCTTGTCCTTCTCTTTATCTGTCTGTGTCTGTCTATCTTATTCTTTCACCATTTGTCTGCCTGTCTGTTTTTCTCTCTGTCTCTCAGTTTATCTCTTCCTCTTTGTCTCTCCGATGGTGTCCCACTTTTTGTCTTTCTCTCTATCTCTCTCTGTCTGTCTTTCCATCTGTCTCACTGTTTGTCTTTCCACAGGCCTTTTGAAAGAGGATCTTCAGGTGAGTGCAGAGGATGAGCTTGACTTTGATCCTCCAGCAGAGGGCAGCGTTCTGTACAAACTCTACAGCCTGCAGGACATTCTGCTCATGGTGCGGAGCAGCGTGCCGATCGCTCACCCGAGACACGACCGAGGGAACTTCAGGGTGAGTTTAACCGTGGACAGGAAGTTTTCTTTTTTTATTCTAGGTTAAGGGATACACCCAAAAGTCATTGTTTGATAAATCAGCTTCTGTGTAAAGAAATACACTACATTGATGTTTAATGTCCTCTTTTGTTTACTATATAATTAAACTTGAGTGAGTATGTTGACATGCCAATCATCATTATTATTTATCCTTAAAGCAGGGTTGAGTAATGTCCACCACTCCCTCTCTTTAAACATCCAGCTTTCCTGTGTGAATCTGCACAGCCTGCTTTAAATCTTATCACTGTATATACAGACTCTTTCCAGTCAGTCGGCCAAAAACACACTGTGTAAAAAAATACAGTGACTCATTAGAGCTGTGTGTGAGTTTATAATCTTTGAGTCTCTGTTTCTGTAGGCTGTCCCAGTCCACGTTTTACCCAAACTGGAGTATCAGCTGTGTTACGGAGCCGAGAGTCTGACCCATCCGGAGGCCTGTCAGCTGTGGGCCGAGAAACTTCTGCACTCCAGCACCGCCTCTTTCATAAGTAAGAGGCCTGATGGATGTGTTTTGTCAGCTTACACAAATGCTCAGTCTCTCCAAACCTGTACAACTTGCTTTTTTCTGTGGAACACAAAGGGAGATGTTTATGGAGAATATAGGCTTGATAAACATGCTTCAAAAAGAATGCAGAAGCTATATATTACTGAAATGTTCAGTTGCTTTTGATGCCTTAAATTCGGAGAGTTGGTTTTAGTCAGAAGGGAGAGTCAGCACAAAAGCGAACTTCCCGTAAACTCCCAGCATGCCTCACTCGTGACTCACTGTTTGGAAGCATGGTTGCCATAGCTACCAACATTTTGGTGTTGAAAGGGCTGCACAAGAATGCAACCACATGTATTAGATCTCCGTTAGGGTGTACTGTATGGTTACTTGGGTTACACTATTAAAAAAAGGAAAGGGTATAACTTTGTTTGGCTCGGTGCGGTGGTGAAGTTCAGAGTTAAGAAAACTTCTGCACTTAAGCTCATGAAGTTTATTTGATAGATAGTGATTGATTTGTCTCTAATGTGAGAGTGCCCATAATATGCTCTCTATGCCTGAAGGTAGAAAAAACTTTACAGAGGAATGCAGTCGAGCGTCGCTCTCAACATTTCTCCTGCTTTTGAGATTCCTCTCTGGGCTTTGTTAAGGAATCTAGTCTTTTTTAAACAGGATCCAGGGTTTGAGATAACAGTGGGCTGAGATTGTACATATTTTGGCATGTTTCCGAAGAACCTTTTGAACTGCCTGTAACTGAGTTAGCACTCGGCCAGAGGAGGCAGGTTAAAGCCAGTTTGTGCCACTGATTGTACCACAGTAAAGAGGTGCTTTTAGGGTTTAAACATGGTAAAATCACTGGAACTCATTGTTAAGTTTAAATTATTGTATGTGAGATGAAAAAAGCAGGGTGAACAAGAAATGTGAAACTAGAGGAAATATTATGCATTTATGCAGAAATATTTTATAGTGGAATGCTGTGATTGACCAATTGGAATTAAGTTTTCTGAAAGCATGTGCAATGGCAATGACTGGTGCAATGATGCGTGTGGGTGGAGCTTTGAATGTCTTGATGCTTATTTTTTTGGTGCAATGATGGGTGGCACTTTGGTTTAAAGGTACAGTGATGCATGTGGGTGAAGCTTTGATTTTTGTGTGTAGTAATGCATGAGTGAAGTTTTGTTTTTTGGGCGCAGTGATGCGTGCGGGTGAAGCTTTGATTTTTGGGTACAGTGATGTGTGCGGGTGAAGCTTTGATTTTTGGGCGCAGTGATGCGTGCGGGTGAAGCTTTGATTTTTGGGTACAGTGATGTGTGCGGGTGAAGTTTAGATTTTTGGGTGCAGTGATGCATGCGGGTGAAGCTTTGATTTTTGGGTACAGTGATGTGTGCGGGTGAAGCTTAAATTTTTTGGGCACAATAATGTGTGCGGGTGATGCTTTGATGT
The DNA here is from genome assembly GCF_030506205.2 of Paramisgurnus dabryanus. NCBI lineage: Eukaryota > Metazoa > Chordata > Actinopteri > Cypriniformes > Cobitidae > Paramisgurnus > Paramisgurnus dabryanus. The sequence goes on from NC_133359.1 coordinate 8,157,268, forward strand.
TTGGGTGCAGTAATGTGTGCGGGTGATGCTTTGATGTTTGGGTGCAGTAATGCATGCCAGACGGGTGAAGTTTTGATTTCTGGGTGCAATGATGCGTGTGGGTGAAGCTTTGATGTTTGGGTGCAGTAATGTGTGCGGGTGATGCTTTGATGTTTGGGTGCAGTAATGCGTGCCAGACGGGTGAAGTTTTGATTTTTGGGTGCAATGATGCATGCAGATGAAGCTTTGATTTTTGGGTGCAGTGATGCGTGTGGGTGAAGCTTTGATATTAGGGTGCATTAATGCATGTGGGTGAAGCTTTGAATTTTGGGTACAGTGATGTGTGTGAGTACAGCTTTGATTTTTGGGTACAGTAATGCGCGCGAGTGAAGATTTGATTTTTGGGCGCAGTGATGTGTGCGGGTGAAGCTTTGGTTTTTGGGTAGAGTGATGCATTTGGGTGAAGCTTTAATTTTTGGTACAGTGACACGTGTGGGTGAAGATTTGGTTTTTGGGCGCAGTGATGCATACGGGTGAAGTTTTGATTTTTGGGTACAGTGATGCATGCGGGTGAAGCTTTGATTTTTGGGCGCAGTAATGCATGTGGGTGAAGTTTTGATTTTTGGGTACAGTGATGCATACGGGTGAAGCTTTGATTTTTGGGTACAGTGATGCATACGGGTGAAGCTTTGATTTTTGGGCGCAGTGATGCATGCGGGTGAAGTTTTGATTTTTGGGTACAGTGATGCATGTGGGTGAAGCTGTGATTTTTGGGTGCAGTGATGTGTGCGGGTGAAGCTTTGATTTTTGGGCGCAATGATGCATGCGGGTGAAGCTTTGATTTTTGGGCGCAGTGATGCATGCGGGTGAAGTTTTGATTTTTGGGTACAGTGATGCATGTGGGTGAAGCTTTCATTTTTGGGTGCAGTGATGTGTGCGGGTGAAGCTTTGATTTTTGGGCGCAGTAATGCATGCGGGTGAAGCTTTGATTTTTGGGCGCAGTGATGCATGTGGGTGAAGCTTTGATTTTTGGGTGCAGTGATGCATGCGGGTAAAGTTTTGATTTTTGGGTGCAGTGATGCATGCGGGTGAAGCTTTGATTTTTGGGTGCAGTGATGCATGCGGGTGAAGCTTTGATTTTTGGGTACAGTGATGCATGTGGGTGAAGTTTTGATTTTTGGGTGCAGTGATGCATGCGGGTGAAGTTTTGATTTTTGGGTGCAGTGATGCATGCGGGTGAAGCTTTGATTTTTGGGCGCAGTGATGCATGCGGGTGAAGTTTTGATTTTTGGGTACAGTGATGCATGCGGGTGAAGCTTTGATTTTTGGGTACAGTGATGCATGTGGGTGAAGCTTTGATTTTTGGGCGCAGTGATGCATGCGGGTGAAGTTTTGATTTTTGGGTACAGTGATGCATACGGGTGAAGCTTTGATTTTTGGGCGCAATGATGCATGTGGGTGAAGTTTTGATTTTTGGGTACAGTGATGCATGCGGGTGAAGCTTTGATTTTTTTTTGGTGCAGTGATGCGTGCAGGTGAAGCTTTGATTTTTGGGCGCAGTGATGCATGCGGGTGAAGCTTTGATTTTTTGGATACAGTAGGGAATGCAGGTGGCACTTTGAGTTTTGGGTACAATGCTGCATGCGGATGGCATTTTGATTTTTTGAGGTGCAGTAATGCATGTGGGTGAATCTTTGATTTTCGGGTACAGTAGTGCATGTAGGTGGCATTTTGATTTTTGGGTACAACGATGGATTTGGGTGGGGCTTAGTTTTTTATGTAATTATACATGTGGCTGGAACTTAAGTTTTTTGGTGCTATAATTATGTGGGTGGAGCCTTGAATTTTGTGGTGCAATATGCATCTGTTCGGAGTTGATTTTTTGTATGTGGGTGAAGCTTGGAAATTTTAAGCTGATAGATTTGAATTGCAACTGAATGGAGATAAGTATCTTTTCCATTCTCTGTTTTGTGTTATTTGGCATAGCTCCCATGGTCAGATGAACACATGGGGTGGAGATCTTTTTCTTAGAATGAACTCTTAATAACATCATTGTGAAATTCTTCATAGACAGACACTGGGTGAATAGTGATTGCAAGATTAGTCACATTTCTCACCCTGTGAGTTTATGCTGCAGGTCGACACATGCCCGCTTTGCTTATTCTGGGGTTGATAACTCAGCATTCACCTGTTAACATAAATTAAAGTGTTTTTAAAGTTAATCAAATCATTCGCTGATTTAATGCTCCGATGCAACCTGCAGACGCTTTCAATTCTTTTGGCTGTGTCAAACATAATGTAGGCTTAACCAATTAGAATAATTAATGAATCAACATATTATCATTGAGATTATAGATAATAAGATATAAAGGAAAAAAAAAATTTTGTTTTGATGTGTGTTTGTGTGCATAGGTCGCATTAATGCACACACATCAGAAGTTGCTGAGATACAGGAGCTACAAGCTGACTGGATGCAGAGCATCACCTGTAATTTCAAGTGAGTTAATCTCATCCCATACCAGCCCATATATAACACACACCCCCTGGTTTCACAGACAAGACTTAAAGCAAGTCCTAGATTTAAACACATGTCTCAACTGAAAATAACTGGCACTGACAGATCTTAAAATTTGTGTGCTATTGATTTGTCTCAAGATACACAGCAGTAACACCTTTTTCTAAGGCATGTTTATATAAGATGCTTAAAAAAACATTAACTTAACTAAGGCCTAGTCCTGGCTATAGCTAAGCATAGTCTGTGAAACCAGGCTATACAGTTTAAGTCTATTTAATGAGAAAGCATAACTATTTAAATCTATCAGCTTTCAATTTTGATTAAAGGGACACTCTGCTTTTTTGAAAATATGCTTATTTTCCAGTTCCCCTAGAGTTAAACATTTCATTTTGACCGTTTTGGAATCGATTCAGCTGATCTCCGGGTCTGGCGCTAGCATTTTTAGCATAGCTTAGCATAATCCATTGAATCTGATTAGACAATTAGCATCACGCTTAAAAATAACCAAAGAGTTTCAATATTTTTCCTATTTTAAAATGTACTCTTCTGAAGTTACATTGTGTACTAAGATCGACGGAAAATTGTGATTTTTTTTTTTTTTTTAGGCAGATATGGCTAGGAACTATACTCTCATTCTGGCGTAATAATCAAAGACTTTGCTGACGTAACATGGCTGCAGCAGGCGTAGTGATATCACAACTTTTAATTTTCTGTCAGTCTTAGTACACGATGTAACTACAGAAGAGTCAAGTTTTAAATGGAAAAAATATCAAAACTCTTTGGTTATTTTTTTGCGCAAAGCTATCCTAAAATTAGTACTGCCAGACCCGGAGATCAGCTGAATGGAGTGTCCCTTTACAATGTAATAATTAAGTTATCCATCCAGATTAGTTTTAATGGCTTTTTTATATATTTTTTTTCAGGCCAGCAAGATGTTTAAACATCCTCTATCACTTACTTAAGAAAGTCTCAACGTAAGTATTTTCTTCTTGTATATTTTACCTTTATTTTTAATTGTCACTTTACCATACTATATTTGGATTTCCTATTGCAATTAAATCAGGACAGATTTACTAACAGCTTGTGCTACCACAAACACCCCTGTTGGCATGTAAAACAAATGTTAGTATGTACTAAAGACACGCAGTGGAAAATGTATGCTGAAAAAGGCGTGTAAAGTTATTTTTGCGACTAACCTAATTGAATTTGCATTTGTAAGAGTTTCCCTTTCAGACACAAGATGTATGTGAGGAGAATATTTAAATGTATCACATAACGTGATTTACTAAACTTTGCGCCTGTTTATGAGCAGCTATTTCATTGTTAAAAAACAACTTTATTTTGTGTATTTGGTGTAATACATTGTGTTTGTGTGGTATATGGTTAAAAACACATTATTTTCCACATACCGTACATTTTTGTAGCTCCAGATTTTCACTCTGATTGGCTAATCTGTACATTGTGATTGGCCTGTATACCTCTAACATCAGCCGGAAATGTGACACTCCTTAACATGTTTAAAAGATCCGGTTGCTAACAGGAGTTAATTTATAGGCTGTAAGTCCGAAGCGGGAGGAATTATGACATTGTCGGTCTTGTCTACGTCCCTAATCCCAGGAAGTAAACTGTTGCCTACCATCCATGTGTTTGTCGTAGTCCAAGAAAAGAGATTCACGTTGGAGACGATAACTCGCGTCATTGTTTACTTTGGGGTTTGTACCTTTTTGCATATCGTTAACATGTACTAATACACACTTACACACCTAAGGAAATGTAAAACAGACTTTAATTTATTGGTATTGTGCCAATATTTAGCACCCCAAAAGGCACATCTTAAATTGCGTTGATGGTTCCACCCACGCTCTTTAAAATCCACCGTCAGTAAATCACCCACAGACATTTTGACTTCATTCTGTGCTTTTTTTGGAGATGCACTTTCACACTAATTTGCCCTGTTTAGTAAATCTGGCCATTATTGTGTAATTTTTTCATAATTAGTGGCACCACAGGGTATAGCAAAAATAGTCTTCAAACTGGTTTCCCAAACACTACCTCTGTCCATCATTGTGTGGTTATATAGATAGTCCCGCCCTGAACTCACGCCATTGGTTGAATCGTTATTTCTATGTAAAAAAGTCAGGATGCTTAATAAACAAACTGTTAGTACTGATAGTGTGAAAATATTTGGAAAAGTTTTCCAGAATCACTTTTTAAGTAGGGTAAAGAGAAAGTATTTTAAGAGAAATTTACATCACAATATTTTTACATCATAAGCCTGTACTTTAGTGTGTGCATGTTTTAAAAAATTCAGTACACATCTGGACATGCTGTAACAATGCTCTGCCAGAACATGTAGGCTGTACAGTGTTTGCATTGGAAAAAATCTATCATCAGCTGCAAATTCATATTCAGCCATCACAGTGTGCAGTTCAGAAGCTGTCTATATGTGTTTGTGCTAACGTCTTTAACACCGGGCCCAGGCTTCAGGAAGGGCGATACCTGCTGGTTCACAAACCTCGCGAGGGCTTCGTGACCATCTTCAAATCAACCGACGAGAGCAAGACCCATCGCAGCGTGTACCACCTCCAGGCCGTGCACTCAGGTCCTCCTGCTGTAGCGCCAGGGATACCCTGGGTTTCCCTGGACCCCTGGCACATTCTGCCATATCACCAATATAACCACAGACCACCCTGCACCTTCCCCCCTCGCCCGGTTTTTCAGGTATGACCTCTAACTGCCAAACCAACATCATGGCATCTTTAAATAGAGAAAGTGGTGATGTTTAAAAGTCATTTAGAGATAACCACTAACACGCTCGACAAACACTAAGAGACTAAGTGTGTTTTTTTTCCATGCTGAAGGTAATTCTTCTAAAAGGTACACAGTGCACCTTAAAGACTCTGCTTGTACCCATTACGGGATTGTCGGACAATCTTCTGAGTGGGCATGTGTTAAAACAAGCCCCTCGCTGCCGTTCGCAACACTATATTACGTCACCATACATCGCATTTGTTCAAACTAAGACATTGCCTAGGGCAACATGACTCTTCAAATGCCATCGACGCCATAAATGTATCTCTTAGCTTACAACTTTTAACGTTTGCCAAATCCTTAAAGGGGTGTGTCCGTCATTGCGTAATCTCATTGAGTGCCACTTTCACACAGTTCTGTAAGGACACACCTATTTGGACGGCACAAAGCATGCTGGGATCTTGCAACTAGATATACAACTCCTGGTATTTAAGCAGACACAACAGAAAGATTTAAAAAAAAATTTAATGTACGTGTCAACATCTGTTTACACAAACCTGTTAAGTACTTCAAGCATGGAGGTTTACATATAGAAATGTCTGCACATTACATTTGCACATTACAAGCAACTTATAAACTAGGGATAATTTAACATTTTGTCAAGTTTGTATGGAGCGAATTTTGTGCCAAAATTTTACAAACAAATACAGCATTTTGCAAACAAACTCAATCTGTTTTACAAAGGGAAAACTTGACTCGCAAACAAACAGAAAACGCTTTGCAAATAATAAAGGCAATTTGAGAGAAAATGCAGATGTGTTACAAATATGTACTGTGTTTTGTAAATGTGACCATGATTTTTTCACAAATGTGACCATGATTTTTTCACAAATGTGACCATGATTTTCTCACAAATGGGACCATGATTTTCTCACAAATGTGACCATGATTTTCTCACAAATGGGACCATGATTTTCTCACAAATGGGACCATGATTTTCTCACAAATGTGACCATGATTTTCTCACAAATGGGACCATGATTTTCTCACAAATGTGACCATGATTTTCTCACAAATGGGACCATGATTTTCTCACAAATGGGACCATGATTTTCTCACAAATGGGACCATGCAATCCAGAACAGCAGATGGCGCTGTTTCAACTTTTTCAGGCATTGGAAAAAAGCCCAGGGGAAAAGCCCTGAATTTTAACATACATATCACCCCTGACAGTGGCAGCAACTGAATAAAGACATTTCATTTGTCGGGCTTCATTCTGTTAATCTCACTGATTTTATTGTAAGTGTTAATAATAATAAATGTTTGTTAATAGTAAACAAATTCTGTGTGTCAAGACAATGAATTCAACTTACAATGCTTATCAAAAGATGCAGGATAATAAATGAAACTCTTTGGAGAAAGAGTGTAGTAGGGACATAATAAACCCAACATCGGCTGTCTGGACAGAGTGGCCAGTTCAAGCAACAGTAACCAACCAACCAGGATCATAGTCATTTGAGCACTCTGAACAAGATAAACTTCTACAAAATGTTAATCCTTTTAAAGTTGGTCTTATTTTGTCAGGCTAGGAGGACCAGTTTAAACCAGCTTCTTTCACAATAGCCAAGCTGGCAAAGCTTCCAGCCTAGTCAAGCTGGTTTGGGCTGGTGTGATCAGCCTGACCAGCTAAAGTATAAAAGCAAAAATCCTTCTAATACTAGCTTAAGCTAAAACCAGGCTGGAACACCATCTTAACACTCTGGGGTCGGCTGCGGCGCGGGCGCCGCAAACTCTTTATTTTTTAATCACTCCCCAAAGAGACTTAGATAACTCTGCTGATTTTGGACATACAGATATGATTTATACATCATTTAAAACGTTAAAGTGTCTAGTTTTTTTCTGTCCACTCCCAATAAAAACAGAATGTTGTGCTTTTCGCAAAATTAAGAAAATAAACATGATGCGCGTTTTGTTCTCTCTCCCTAAGTGAAGTCCTTTCAGAAACACGTCAGAAAAATGAACTGTAACTTAACGAATACTTGTCATACAAACAACAGATAAATGTCTACATAATGCTTCGAATGTCTGCTTTTAAATGATGTAAGTGAAATCGAAAACAAATATTGTAATTCGTTGTTAACTGTATTAGAAGAGAGAGATGTGCCGTCTTTCTTCTGTTGCTTCATTATCTATAATGAGCCACGCCCCGCTCCATTGAAGAGAAGAGCAGAGATCATCCATATTCATTAATCAACCCCACAGTCAATGGACATTCCGTCTCTGCAGCCATTCACTGCTGTGTTGAGTTTTAATCCGAGTGCTGGAAACATGACATCTACTTGTTTACTAGTGACTGTAACTAAAGTTATCTCCAGACGCGAGTGTGACTCGATGGACGTCCAGACGCACACACAAACACACAATGCCTCATATTTGAAGCGCTTTGTGGTATCATTATAAAAGATGCGATTGCACACACCACATAACTGTTTACTCGCACCTAAATCTCCAGACAGACGCGAGTGTGTGTGCTTCGTCAGTGTGATGGGATCGATGTTCAAACTCACACACACACACGATGCCTCATTTTTGACGCGCTTTGTGGTATTCTTAAGATGCAAGTGTGTGTGCTTCGTCTGTGTGACGCGATGTCCAAATGCACACACAAACACACGATGCTTCATATTTGACGCACTTTGTGGTGTTCTTATAAAAGATGCAAGTGTGTGTGCTTCGTCTGTGTGACGCGATGTCCAAACTCACACACAAACATACGATGCCTCATATTTGACGCACTTTGTGGTGTTCTTATAAAAGATGCAAGTGTGTGTGCTTCGACGGTGTGACGCGATGTACAAATGCACACACAAACACACGATGCCTCATTTGACGCGCTTTTTGGTATTCTTATAAAAGACGATTGCAAACATCACATCTACTTGGTTACTCTCGCCTAGTAAATAAAAGTTATCTCCATGCGCTTATGTTTTCTTTGTGCTTCCATCAGACGTGATCAACGGCCAAACGCATACACAAACACACAATCATATTTGACGCACTTTGTATTAAGACGCATCTAAACACATCTAAAACCCAGTTTATTCGCGTATATCTCTGCACAGTAAGTTTATTTAATGCAGGATCATGCATGTGAAGGCATTTCTTTTGTCTTGCTTTCACAAACAAACACTTAACAATAATGGCATCTTCACATTCCTGCCTAAAGGCTCATTATGCAGCTCATTATGCAAGTGTATTGTTCTTCAGCAGTGTATTGTCAATCACAGATTATTCAAGAGCTTCCAGCCTCCTTGCATATTGCCTTCCTAACCAAAAAGTGACTTTGAAATTGTAAATCAATATATTGTGTTATGTGAAGGAGTAAGCAGAATGATTTTCACATAATTTTAAAGAAAAAACTCTAGACTACTAGATCCTGCTTTGAAAAGTTTTAGGAAAACATGTTTAGAATGAGTTTTGTGGACTTATATCAGTCACTTAAATTTTTTTCTTTTTCAAAAACCACGCATAAACATTTTTCTCTCAAAAATACAAACATGTACATACATGTTAATCATATAATATAGTAGCCCAGTTTGTGCTGAATGCAGTGTTATAAGACTTTTGCCATTATTATGTTTTTAAGCAACTGAAAAAAGCACAAATGTCAGTGCAGGTCAAAACTTCTCCAGGGCCCTAAAAACCCCTTAGACCCCAGAGGGTTAAACCAGTCAACCAGCATAGGCTGGTATTAGCTGTTATTTTTCTGCAGGGGATATAATAAATTTTATTTATAATGCACTTTCTAAAACTCAAAGCACCATAATATATGAGATTCTCAGGAACATACACATACAAAAGTAAACAAGTTAGTAATAATCATTTTGCAATAGTAAGCTATTTTAAAAGGATAAGTCTTTAAGGATCACTTAAAACAGTCCAGTGATGGTGAGTTTCTTATCACCAAAAGAAGAGAATTTAGAGAATCAGACGGGGTATAGGGATTGACAATTGCAAATGTATAGAATTCAGATGGAATTCAATGTCTTTACACACAGAATGTGTTTACTATTAACAGACATTAATTATTATCAACACTTTCAATAAATCCAGAGATTAACAACATGAACCACGAAAAATTAATTTAGTCTTCATTCAGTTGCTGGCACTGTCCGGGGTGATATGTAAGTTAAAATTCAGGGCTTTTCAGGGAGACTAGTTGAAAATGCCTAATAAGGTTGAAACAGCGCCATCTGCTGTTTTGGATTGCATGGTCACATTTGTGAGAAAATCATGGTCCCGTTTGTGAGAAAATCATGGTCCCATTTGTGAGAAAATCATGGTCCCATTTGTGAGAAAATCATGGTCACATTTGTGAGAAAATCATGGTCACATTTGTGAGAAAATCATGGTCCCATTTGTGAGAAAATCATGGTCACATTTGTGAAAAAATCATGGTCATATTTACAAAACACAGTACATATTTGTAACACCTCTGCATTTTCTCTCAAATTGCCTTTATTATTTGCAAAGTTTTTTCTGTTAGTTTGCGAGTCAAGTTTTCCCTTTGCAAAGCAGATTGAGTTTGTTTGCAAAATGCCAAATTTGTTTGTAAAATTATGGCACAAAATTCGCTCCATAAGTTTGGTGCACAGTACAGATCTGAAATTGTTGATTTGGATGTCTCCTGAATTATCTTTCTTCTCACACAGGCAAATGCACAGAAAGGACCTATAAAATATAGAAACAACATGACGGGAGCAGCCAATCCGAATAAAAAATCGAAGAAGAAGAAGAAGCAGAAAATCAATCATAAGAATCGGATGTGGCAAGAGAAGATGAGAGTCAAGCTCATGAACGACACCAAAAAACAAACAAACTTATGAAGGTGTTGAGAACTCATCTTAATATGTAAACTTGAAGTTTAAGAACGTTGTAAAAAGTTTTTGTGTAAACACAGTCTGTTCAATTTTCAAAAACATTTAACTCTAATATTACTGTTGGCGTATGAACCACATTTAAATCACTGTATGTAAGTGTTGTCTTGTTATATTATTGTTTCTGTAAAGATTAAAAGATGAATAGTTTATTACAATTAGTTTGTTTCCTTAGGTCTGATGACATAATTTTGCCTATTTTTGCTGTTTTGACTAATGCTGAAGGCAGACATTTTCATTTTTTAATGCATTTGACCAGGCAGAGGTTTTCCTCTCGCGAGATTTACATTTGTGCGTTTTTGCAGCCGATTTTATTCAAAAAAAAATTATCAGTACAGTATGTGTGTTCCCTGGTTTCGAACCTATGGCCTTTTGCGCTGCTAACCCAGTGCCTCACCACTACGTTGTAAATCTATTTAGATAAAATTATACCCTTGGCAAAAGCACTTGAGGTAATGAGTAATGGAGTAGTGGTAAGTTATGCATATGATATAATTATTTTAAACGCACCTACCAGCAATGAAAGGGCAGGTTATTATTAAACCGAACTTAAACTGAGACCATAAAGAACCAGCATACAAACTAATAACATAAACATTGTACCTGTACCTAGTTGGCTGTGAAGTTCATTGTTATGGCCTGTAAAGACAATAGATTTAGAACCTGTTTGTCAAAACTTTAAGTAGTGTTTTTAAATAGTGCAGTACTATTGCACAATACTAGTAAACACATACTTTGTTTTAAACGCATACATCGTTGGCCACATCCTTAAAGGGATAGTTCACCCAAAAAATCATTTACTCGCCCTCAAGTTAGTCCAAACGTGTATACATTTCTTTGTTTTGCTTAACACAAATTTTAGATCTGAGGCACCATTGACTTCCATTGTATTTTTTTCTTAGTATGGAAATCAATGGTGCTCCAGATCAGTTTGGTTACAAACATTTTTCAAAATATCTTATTTTGTTTTCAGCAGTACAAAGACTTTTTGAAGGCAAAAAGCAGACTTTTTACAGACATAAGTGCTGCGTACACATCAAACGCGATGCGTTCCTCGCTCTAGATTACTCACGGGATTTCCCCATAAAGTTCCAATGTACCGTGGGAGGAACACTGCATTATTTATAAACACATACATCGTTGGCCACATCCTTAAAGGGATAGTTCACCCAAAAATGTTGTCATTTAACGTCGTCATTTACTCGCCCTTAAAGCAACACTATGTCGTTTTTTTACCTTTAAATAATGTCTCTAAAATTATTTCAGTGATAGAACAACTTTTAACTGGACAAATTGTATTGTTGCTGCAACCTGAGCAGCCTCCTAGCCGCTACAAGCACACTCTGAAAGTGGGGGTGGAGGGTAGGAAACACAGCCCCGCCCCTCCCCCTGCCTGCAGAAGAGTGTGCGATACCAGCCACTGTTGCGCTTTTCAACCACATGGGGGAGCTGTAAGTCATTTTTAAATGGAAACTACAAGTTGTCCCAAACTTTCTTTGTTCTGCTCAACACAAATTTTAGATCTGAGGCACCATTGACGTTGTATGTAATCTTCTCAGGCAAATTGTTGAATTCGCGTTTGATGTGTTCACCCCATAACATTTTTTTATGTGTATGTGTGTGCCCTGGGTTTGAACCCATGACCTTTTGCACTGATTACACAATTCTCAACCACTGAGCTATATATCAGCATAAAGCTGAAAAAAACTTTATGCATGTGATATAAAAGTCACAAATATTATGCTGTTAAATGTTATATTATTCAGTCCCTCCCGAAAAAACGTGATTATGCGATCGCATGATTCAATGCAAAATCAGCCAAAGTCTGCATATTTTCTAATACGCCACACTTTCGCAGCATAAATTGCAGATTTCCATGCGCTAAATACGTGGGCTCGCATGATTTCATAATCACCGCACATATATCTTAGCAGGAAGTTGAAAAAATGTTGCATTTACTTCACACAAGTGCAGCTATGTCCCCTGATTATTTACTCACTTTAAAGTTAACTTACAAATCTGTATACATTTCTTAGTTCTGCTCAACACAAGGGAAAATATTTTGAGCAATGTTTGTTACAAAGTTTTTGAGCACCGTTGACTTATGTTGTATTTTTCTTCGCTACTATGGAAGTCAATGGTGTTCTTGTTTTCTGCACGATTACAAATATCTTGCAGGTTTTTATCGACTTGAGCGTGAGTACATAATGACATCATTTTCATTGTTAGGTGAACTTTCCCTTTAAGAATGTGGTATGGACTTAAAATATATTTCCTTGCCCGCAGCCTTTCGTGGTAATTTCTATTGAAGGTCTTGTGAAGTTACATTCTTACAGTGCCATTCTTATCAACATTGTAAAATTTATTTTTTTATTTTTTATGGCATTTATACCAAGATGACTGCCTCAAAAAACCAGGAGCACGGATTGAAATCGAAAACCGTTATTCAGATCGATAAAAATGCTGACCGCTCTCTCTCTGCAGCTCAAACACGGCTCAATGTTAAAATGGCACAAACTCATGTGATCGGTCTCTAATTTCCTTTATGTTTTGTGGTTACATAAAGCCATTGTGAAGTCTGTCCAGACTATGAGGGTGTGTCTCAAGGTGGAGCCTTTCTCCCACTGCCGAATGTGTAGGGAGGAAACCTGTTTTTAAGGGGCAGGGAGAACAAACTCCTGGCAATGTTTATAAGGACCGCCTCTAGTATTTAACCACCACACCCATCTCATACTGCATTGCAGGGACTGTTCTGCACATCATCTTAGCTCTGTTGCTTGCAAAGGTAAGTTAACTTAACTTATTTTTATAAAGTAACATAACTTTCCTGAGAAATTATTAAGTTACTTCTAAAACAATTTGTTTTTAATAAAATATTTATGTAGCTGAAAGATAAGTTCCTTTAAGCTGATCTATACATTGCTTTAAGATAAATATCTGTGCTTTTAAACACTGTAAGCTTACAAAAAAATGTCCCAGACAGCAGTTTAGTGTCAAAACTCTCTCTCTCTGGGCTGTGAGACGTGGATCTGCCTCACATGCTTTTGGGAATTTACCCAGCATGCTCCTTCATGGGTGTGCCAGTTTGTCTGGGTTTAACAAGATTCAGTTCAAAAAAGCCTGTTAAGTAGCTATGTTTTTTGTATCATCACCTAGCAATTACAAAACATCCTGTATGCCGCATTGTATTTTTAGGTGCTTTGCATTCTCAAGCATAAGGAGGTTTTGTGTTTCCATAATTAAATATAGGGTTGAAATGATGTGATTTACTTTGATGGCAATGGTAAACCTTTTTAAAAAGTCACGTTTAAACTTGAGTCTCTTGCTAAAGTATGACAAGTGTTTATATGATACAAAGTCATTGCCATATGACTCATGGGACAATGATATTACGACAGACTGTGACTAAGATACCATTCATTAAAGGGATAGTTCAACCATAAATAAAAATGATGTTCTGTTGAGAATATATATATTTTTAAGATTTTGATAAATGGTTTCAAGAAAAAAATCTTATTTTTTTTTACTTGTTTTCAGTAAAAATATAAAAAAAAAATCTTAAATTAAGATGCTTTTTCTTGGTGAGCAAAACGACCCAAGAAAAAAAAAGTGTAGTTTTTAGACCAAAAATATCAAATTTAAGTGATTTTGTGCATAAAACAAGCAAAAAATCTGCCAATGGGGTAAGCAAATTTTTCTTGATTTTTTTTATTTATTTAGTGTTTAAGAAAAATGTCCAAGATTTTAATTTCAAGAATAAAATTTTTGGGTAAACTATCCCTTTAAAATCAAGCACAGTTTTCCCTGTAAGTAACTGTGTCCAATGCTTTTTGCAGCTTTGTGTTACATAACTCAACTGCAAAGCATGTGGTAGACCGAGCTGAACTGACTTTGCTCTCAGTTCCCGACAGGTCAATAAAAATATCTGGAAAACATTTTCTCCTTTAATTGACACCGTATCACTTTTAAATGAACGATATCATTGAAATAAAGGCGTGAATTCTTTCCACAGGAAGTCCAGGATGGCTTTGGTCTCTGAGTTCTTGGGTCAGCTCACTTTGACGCTGGGTGTAAGTTTTGTACATTGTTTTACCAAATATTTAAAGGCGGGGTGCATGATCTCTGAAAGCCAATGTTGACATAAGAAATCATCTAAACAAACACACCCCTACCCCAATAGAATCTGGACCTTCTTTTAAAGGGTAGACACACCCCTTTCTGATGATTGGCTACAAGTGTGTTTTGGTACTCGGGCCGACTTCAAAGTGTTTTTTCAAAAATCCTGCACCCCGCCTTTAATGCCAAGATGAATATTACTTTAGCATACAGTACCAGTCAAATGTTTGGACACGCCCAGATATTCAGTAGTTTTTTTTAGGAGGGATTTAGAATAAACAAAAAAAAAACCATAAAATAATAATAAAAAAATGTAAATACATAGACAAATAATAAATAAGTATTTTTAGTAGTATTACAATGAAAAAATAATTCATTCAATTTACTCAATTTTTTTAAGGTAAGCGGTTGCAATCAATTTATTTAAGCTACATTTAAACAAAAGTTTTTTGTTTTGTTTTGTATTTCTAATTTTTTTTTATTTAAATGTAGCTTAAATAAATTGATTGATTTTAGTAGTTTATTTTCCACATTTTATAATAATAGTCAAGTTACTGTATGTATATTTTTACAATTCATTTTTAAAAATTTTGAAGTACAGGTTTGGGCATTTTCTAAATACACTGAAAAAAATTATTCATTCAATTTACTCAATTTTTTAAAGTTAGTGGTTGCAATCAATTTATTAAAGCTACATTTAAGCAAAAAAGATTATTAAAGTAAAATAAAACTTTTGTTTAAATGTCGCTTAAATAAATTGAGTAAATTGAACAAATAATTTTTTTCAGTGTAGCTTTAATGGAAGAGCATTGTGTTAGCAACACACAGGTTACACACAAACTGATTAAAAAAATCTAACAAATGGGATTATGGGAAGCTTGTGTCCAAAGTTTGTCCTTGTAAGGTATTTTTAAGCACTGTTTAACTATCACCACATTGTTCTACCATAGGGAGAGGAAACCTACCCCACTGTGGTCCCCGAGCCTAACTTTGACCCCGATAAAGATGCTGCCAGAATCGAGACCGCTATCAAAACTAAAGGTGAGAGGGCTTGACACGCGCCCCCTGCTGGAAACACACAAAAAACACATTCACTAAAGTATCAGACGCTTTGTCTCGTTCAAGTCTGTATCAAATTTAGTTTTTGGTTGCTAGGTTCCCTTTCTTTGTGAGGTTTTTAAGCTGAGCACTGGTAGAAGTGAATCATCATCCTGTTTGGAAGGCCTTTAACCACATAGGAAACTTTTTTTAAGCCAACGCCTCTGCAGCAGCCAGAAGAGGCGGCACTAGAGGCGTAAATTATATCTTACACTAACAGCTAACCAGATGATGTTACTTTCAAAAGCTATTTTCTTAAAAGAGAAATGATGCTTATAATGACATCATCTTTTGTGCAAAATTATAGATATGCCCAATTAAAGAGATTGCTTCCTAAATGTTAGACTTGTAGTCTCTTAAACATCAAAATGATTAATGTGATATTGCTTAAAATAATGATAAACAAATATGACTATTTGTTTAAGGGGTGGATGAGCACACCATCATTGATGTTCTCACCAAACGGACATATAACCAAAGGCGAGAGATTGCATTTGCATATGAGAGGAGAACCAAGAAGGTCAGCATACTGTTTACTTCTGTATATAGCAACTGTGATCGGTGATGAGTTTTTGTAATAATGATTATTGTTGATATTTTCTCAGGATCTGATCACAGCTCTTAAGGCGGCGCTGTCTGGTCAACTGGAGACTGTTATGCTAGGGCTTATGAAGAGCACCGCCCAGTACGATGCCTCTGAGATCAAAGCCTCCATCAAGGTAAACAAAATATTAAAAATAATAACGGTACGTTATGAACATGAATTTTAAAATATCCAGTAACTGTAATAGAAGAGCACGAACTTCAGTCCTATAGTGACATCATGTGGTAAACATGCAAATGTGACACTTGATTGCCTGAAATGCATTGAGGTCGGAGGAAGTTTTTTTAATGTCATAATATCCGAAATCTGAGTTTTCTGGACCGCAGCATAAGCCTAATGTAAACGTGAATCTGTGATAACGGTGACGTCATGCACATGTTAATTCAGTCTATAGACATGCGCGAGTATAACCAAAACTACATTGTCTGCGTACCGGACTATTTGTGCTGCTCAAGATACTAAGTTTATTAAGGCTTTCTTCAACAAAGTTTACAAAATTTTGTCACTTTATAGTCCACTTGTAGTGCTAAACCTGCCTCATCATCCATCTAGACTAAACAGCTTGATGCTTTCGTTCTTGATTGTATTTATAGCTCTGTAGTAGCGAGCGTATGTGCGCAGGTGTGTGGTGTTTCTTTA
The DNA here is from genome assembly GCF_030506205.2 of Paramisgurnus dabryanus. Taxonomy (NCBI): domain Eukaryota; kingdom Metazoa; phylum Chordata; class Actinopteri; order Cypriniformes; family Cobitidae; genus Paramisgurnus; species Paramisgurnus dabryanus. Next base: position 8,173,907 of record NC_133359.1, read on the forward strand.
CAAGGTAACATCGCCATCTATTGGCCTGGCACATTTAATGCAGCACAAAAGAAACAAAAATGTCAGTTTTCGCTACACTATTATCCACATACACTGCAAAAATTGATTTTCAAGAAAAAAAATCTTAATATTTTTGTCTTGTTTTCAATAAAAATATCAAAAATTCTTCAATTAAGATGCTTTTTCTTGATGATAAAAATGACCCAAGAAAATAAGTCTAGTTTTTAGACCAAAATTTTTTTGAATTTTTCTTGAATTTAGTGTTTATGAAAAATGTTCAAGATTTTTTTGCTTACCCAATTGGCAGATTTTTTTGCTTGTTTTATGCACAAAATCACTTAAATTTGATATTTTGGTCTAAAAACTAGACTTATTTTCTTGGGTTTATTTTTACTGAAAACAAGACAAAAATACTAAGATTTTTTTTTCTTGAAAATAATTTTTTGCAGGGTTTAACATAAAATATACACTTTAATACACTTTATGGTCTTATTCATTTATTCACATTTCATATTGTCTTTAAAATCACTATAAATTTCCCCATAATACTTCTGAAGGATTAACACAACTGACATACTTTTTTTATTGGGAATACTTGGTGTTTTGAATGTATTTACATGACGATAGCGTACTTTATGTCCAGTCTTCAAACTTTAAACTTTGCTGTGGTTTGGGGTTAGGGTATAATATAATTTTATAAAATCGAACAGTAATGAAAAAGTCTTGAAGTATTTATCGGTAGCTGTTTTAGGGTCCCATTTAAACTTGGTTGGGCCATTTGTTTACACGACAACAGCATTTTGGGGGCCGGTAATGCAAACTTTTGAAACAAATTTCAACGTTTTTGGAAAATGATTCTGCTATTATCGCTATGTAAACTACAATTTGTGAAAAAAAGTGATGTATGCGCATGTGTATTACGTGTTCAGACATCGCGAGACATCGTCGACTACTGGCCTGGCATGTATATTACAGCAATTTCAGGTTTTTGACCGATTTATATGAACATGGACCATTTTGACTTGACAACATGGCTGTCTGTTTGCAAAGCATTTTAAAAATGCAAACGAATTTTTTTTTTTTTTTTCGTTTTTACTACATCGTTGTCATATAAACATACCCTTACTCAAACGTATTGTACACTAGCCTGTAGTTGCTGTTAAATGTATATGTACACTGCAAAAAATGACTTTATTAGTATTTTTGTCTTGTTTTCAGTAGAAATATCAAAAAATTCTTTAATCAAGATGTATTTTCTTGATGAAAAATAGTATTTTTCAAGACAAAAATACTAAGAAAATTTTTCTTGAAAATCATTTTTTGCAGTGTGCACTGCAAAAAATGATTTTCAAGAAAAACTTTTCTTAGTATTTTTGTCTTGTTTTCTGTAAAAATATCTAAATATTCTTAAATCAAGATGTATTTTCTTGATGAGCAAAACGACCCAAGAAAATAAGTCTAGTTTTAAGACCAAAAATATAAAATTTAAGTGATTTTATGCATAAAACAAGCAAAAAATCTGCCAAGGGGGTAAGCAAAAAAATCTTGAAAATTTTTCTTAAACACTAAATTCAAGAAAAATTAGCTTACCCTATTGGCAGATTTTTTGGCTTGTTTTATGCACAAAATCACTTAAATTTTATATTTTTGGTCTTAAAACTAGACTTATTTTCTTGGGTCGTTTTGCTTATAAAGAAAAAAGCATATTAATTTAAGAATGTTTAGATATTTTTACTGAAAACAAGACAAAAATACTAAGAACATTATTTTTTTTTTTTTTTTTGCAGTACAGATGCGATTTATTTACATTTCACATTTCATACTTAATTATTGACTTCAAACTATCATTACTTCGTATTAGTGTAGAAACCCAGGAGAAAAATTGAAATCTATTTGTGACCTCCTATAACTTAATGTCATCTGGTTGTTTATAGGGTCTGGGAACAGATGAGGAGTCATTGATCGAGATCCTTTGCTCCCGAAGCAGTGCAGAGCTGGTTGAAATCAAGAGAGTCTACAAGGAACGTAAGTAACCAAATTTCAGAGAACTTCAGTGCTCCACCAACTCCAAACATGTGCGCTTGTGAAATAAATCTGTGTCCCGTTACAGTGTTCAAGAAGGACTTGGAGAAAGACGTGGCTGGAGATACTTCAGGAGACTTTGCGAAACTTCTGCTGGCTCTGGTTTCGGTAAGGCGAACCGTTTACACCTGAAACATATAGCTGATGTTCAGTATTCTTTAAACCTCAAAATAAAGATCAACTATTAATCCACATAATTTCTGTCTAATGTACCCTTTGTTACCTTCTTGTACTGTGTTGGACTCACGATCAGACCAAGAGAGATGAACCCAGCTCCGTTGTTGACTTCCAAAAAATCGATGAAGACGCCAGAGTGAGTTTCTGAGGTCTTTCTTTGCTAACAAAACTGTTTTAAGTCAACGTCTGGCTTTAATATGCTGGTTAAACTCCACCCAGGAATAACATGACACAGATTTAAAAGTCAAGCATGCTATTCATTTCTCATTGTTTCTTATAGCTTTCAACTATTATTGGATCTAGCATTTTAGTGGTGCTTGTTTATTGTGTATATTTAGGTTTGGGGATCTTAACTTTAAAATGACATATCTGTCATCATTTACTCACCCTCATGTTGTAACAAACCTGAATACATTTCTTTGTTCTGATAAACACGTAGGAAGATATTTTGAGGAATGTTTGTAATCAAACCCATCATGAGCCCCATTCACTTCCATAGTAGAAAAAAAGAATACTACTGTATGGAAATTAATGGGGCTCATGAAAATTTGGTTCCAAACATTCCTCAAAATATCTTCCTACGTGTTTATCAGAACAAAGAAATGTATGTTTTTAACAACATGAGGGTGAGTAAATATTTTATTTTTGGGTGAACTATCCCTTTAAGTATTAAACTTCAGCGCTTTAACTCATGCCACTCCAGCTTTATATTTGTGACCTGGACCACAAAACCAGTCATAAGGATACATTTGTTGAAATCGAGATGTATATCATCTGAAATGTGAATAAATAATCTTTCCATTCATGTATGGTTTGTTAGGATAGGACAATATTTGGCCGAGATACCACTATATGAAAATCTGAGGGTGCAAAAAAAACAAAATATTAAGAAAATTGCTTTTAAAGTTGTCCAGATGAAGTCTTTAGCAACTAAATCCACTCATAATAAAGTTTTGATATATTCACAGTAAAAATAATATCTTTAGATATCTTAATGATTTTTTTGGCAAAATAATGATGAAAAATCGATCATTTTGACCCATACAATGTATTGTTGTCCATTGCTACAAATATACCTGTGCGACTTAAAAAGACTTAAGAAGGTTTTGTGGTCACATTTGTGAATGATACCTTGAATCGTGCGCCTCTTCTGATTTCAGCCGATAAGCAACGACCTAGAAATCAACCAAAACAACCTGGCAATGCCAAGGCAATCCTCCTTGATAACTTGCATAAATGCACACACGTTTTGCTTTTTCCTTCTTTCTAATTACTGTCTATTTAAAGTTATAAATATATTAAATCTACATGATGTTGCTTGCAGGCCCTGTATGAAGCTGGAGTGAAGATAAAAGGCACGGATGTGAAGACCTGGATTGCCATAATGTCACAGAGAAGCGTCCCTCACCTCCAAAAAGGTTCAAACTCCTTTAAATCCTCCTTCCATCATCTAATAAGACCGCGGCGTGTCTGGTGTAAATGTGGATTATTTGTGCTTTTTTGATAGTATTTGACAGATACAAGAGCTACAGCCCGTATGATATGCAGGAGAGCATTCGCAAGGAGGTGAAAGGAGATCTGGAGAAGTCTTTCCTTACGCTGGGTAAGGCTTTGTTTTCAAGAGTTTAATGAGCAGTTTCTATTCTTTAGTGAAGTATTTCCTGTTGAAACAGGAAGTTGGGGAACTTGCCAAAAGCAAGACACAGCTGTGAATTTCTTTTATAACCAATAGCTTGTGAAACTGGTTCTGAAGTGAAGTGAAGAAATTAAATATTCATTTATTATCCTGCTGTACTTAAACATCTTCAGGATTATGAAATTACACTGCAAAAAATGATTTTCAAGAAAAAAAAGTCTTAGTATTTTTGTCGTTTTCAGTAAAAATATCTAAAAATTCTTAAATTAAGATGCCTTTTCTTGATGAGCAAAACCACCCAAGAAAATTCGTCTAGTTTTTAGACCAAAAATATCACATTGAAGTGATTCTGTGCATAAAACAAGCAAAAAAAAGAATTTAGTGTTTAAGAAAAATGTTCAATATTTTTTGCTTGTTTTATGCACAAAATCACTTAGATTTGATATTATTTGTCTAAAAACTAGACTTATTTTCTTGGGTCGTTTTGCTCATCAAGAAAAAGCAGCTTCATTTAAGAATTTTTAGATATTATAAACAAGACAAAAATACTAAGAATTTTTTTCTTGAAAATCATTTTTTGCAGTGTACCGCAACTGCACTGCAAAAAATTTACGTACTTTCTTAGTATTTTTGTCTTGTTTTCAGTAAAAATATCGAAAAATTCTTAAATTAAGATGTATTTTCTTGATGAGCAAAACGACCCAAGAAAATAAGTCTAGTTTTTTGACACAAAATATCAAATCTAAGTGATTTTGTGCATAAAACAAGCAAAAAATATATTCAATATTTTTTGCTTGTTTTATGCACAAAATCACTTCAATTTGATATTTTTGGTCTAAAAACTAGACTTATTTTCTTGGGTCGTTTTGCTCATAAAAAAGGCATCTTAATTTAAGAATTTTTAGATATTTTTACTGAAAAGGACTAAAAGAAAATAAGTCTAGTTTTTAGACAAAAACTATACAATTTTAGTGAATTTGTGATTAAAACAAGCAAAAATATCTGCCAATGGGACGAGAACATTTTGCTTAAATGAAGTGTTTAAGAAAAAAGAAAACCTATTTTTAGATTTTTTTTTCTCACCCCATTGGCAGATATTTATGCTTGTTTTAAGCTTAAATTTACTTAAATTGTATATTTTGTATCTAAAAACTAGACTTATTTTCTTAGTTAATTTTGCTCATCAAGAAAAAGCATCTTAATTTAAGAATTTTTTGATATTTCTACAGAAAACAAGACAAAAATACTAAGTAAAAAAGTCATTTTTTGCAGTGTGTATCTAAAATAACTTTTATTTTAAGATTTCAAAGGGACCATTAAACCCAACAGCCAAATCTGATCTCTTTGTCCTCTCTTCCTCAGTTCAATGCTTTGAAAACAAACAGCTCTACTTCGCCAACAGACTGCAAGACGCTATGAAGGTAAAATGTGTTTCATCCATCAACACTGCTTTAACCGCAAACAAGTCTTCTTTTAAGCATTTGTGAAATGATGTTGCAGACGGCTTGCGCTTGAGTTGCATCATTCGCTTTGCTTTTTCTTCGCTGTGTTTTAGAGCAAAGGCGCGAAGGAAAAGGTGCTGACCCGAATCATGGTGTCCCGATGTGAGGTGGACCTGAAGAAAATAAGACAAGAGTTTAAGGCTCACCACGGACAGTCTTTGTACAAGACCATAGCTGTACGTTCAATATCATTTGATTTTAGTACCAATGTGATCCAGTCTGTGAAAATCCAGCTGATGTCGTTGTTTAATGATTTACTGTTTTCTACATAAAATCATTCTACATAATGTAAAGAACATTACAAACAAATTTGGATGCTCCTAATCTCATCATTAGATCATGAGACCTGGATTTCACAGACATCGGGGTTCCTCCAGGTCCTTGAAATCCTTGAAAGTTTGTGAAAAAAAATTCAAGGCCCATACATAAAAATTATCCATATAATTCCCTGTGTAGTGTAGGATAATATCATAAAAATTCTAGACTTTTTAAGCACACATGCTAAAGGTTTCACTTTAAATGTGTATATCTTCTGTATGTGAATGTTTCTTCATACCAAAATGCTTTTTTGCATAGTTGTGTTTAACACATGAAAACGTCTCGGGTTACGTAAGTAACTGTTTTTCCCTGAGAAGGGAACGAGACGCTGCGTCTTCCTTGCCATACTTCCTGTGTCCCTGTAAAGCCGTCTTTGACAATATTTCAGATAGCGATATACTTCCAGGCTCCAGCATCACGCTGTCTTTGTCGTTAAGCCTCACCGTTGGTTGAATTTGATATACACATTCAGACGCATTTACCACTGGGGGCGTCCCCAAAGTGTCACCGCAGTGACGCAGCGCGAGTTCCCTCGAAAGGGAACTGTAACAATGTATCTTAAAAGGTTACACGATGTAACCTTGCTCTCACTTGAAATGTGTCTCCACATGTAGTCCTTGAATTTGAGGGGATTGGACCTGGGAAGTCCTAGAAAGGTCCTTGAATTTGAAGTTAACTAAGGTGTGGGAACCCTGAGACATGGACACAAGTTCTTTTGATTGACAAGATGGCTTACAGACATGTCTGTAGGGCCCAGGTATTGCTCAAAAACAAGAAACCTGAGAGCTGTACGTCTGGTTAACATCTCTATGTAACCGTTTTTTTCAGGAGCACACAAAGGGAGACTACCAGAGGGCTCTGTTGAGTCTGTGCGGAGGAGACGATTAAAGTGAACTGTCATGACTCCCGGCGATCTCTTGAGGAAGGACCACGAGAATGACTTGAGTTCTGCCAGCCTGATCTCACGACAATTCCTACATATTTTACGAGTTGGCGAAAATTCATACGAAGTGAATCGTGCAAAAACGTACGGTTATTATAAAATATACAAAAATGAAACACTAACCCCAACATCACAGGAGCAAAGGCAAAGGTGGTCGTACAAATTGCCACCTCGTAAAATACGTATGAATTGCCATGAGATAGCGTTGGTTCTGCACACACAGATTCAGACATAGAAATCATGTGCCTGATCTTGATATAGTCCCTGCCCTGCTGCAGCTTTATGCACGCGCATTTGCTTAGACTGGAAATGTGTTTTCCATTTCCAATCGAATTGCAAAATTCCTTTTGGAGATCTAACTGCTGCATTCGTTTTGTGCCTGTTTAGCGTTAACAACCGACTGAAATGAGCAATAATTAGCATTTTTTTTAAAGATTGCATTTATATATATATATATACACACTTGTTCTTTTCCAGGCAGAAATGAGTAACGCATTTTGTATACTGAGAAATAAATAAAGTAACAAAACTTTTCCTTGTTTGGTTTTTATTTTGAACTAACCACAATATTTTGGATTTGTACAGCTGTTACAGACACCTAGTTTTACTATGCCTTATAAGTCTGTACTGTGTATGTTATGTAGAAAATATAGGGTTGAGTGCATAGCAAAACAGTATTGACACTGCAAAAAATGACTTTCTTACTTATAAATTCTTAGCATTTTTGTCTTGTTTTTAGTACAAATACCTAAAAAAATCTTAAATCAAGATGTATTTTCTTGATGAGCAAAATGACCTTAGAAAATAAGTGTAGTTTTTAGACAAATAATAAGTGAATGTGTGCTTAAAACAAGAAAAAATGGGGTGAGAAAATGTATCTTGAATTAAGTGTTTAACCTTAATTTTTATATTTATATTTATTTATTACATATTTTTGTATTAGCTTGACTTCTTTTATTTATATTAATGTTTTAAACAATGATAAAACATATCAACAGGTAAAATAAAATAAAATAAAATCAACAAGTAAAACAAACGTTTTTGAGCAGACTACATACTACAAAAAATGACTTTCAAGAAAAAAAAATCTTAGTATTTTTGTCTTGTTTTCAGTAAAAATATCTAAAAATTCTTAAATGAAGATGCTTTTTCTTGATGAGCAAAACGACCCAAAAAAATGAGTCTAGGTTTTAGACCAAAAATATCAAATTTAAGTGATTATGTGCATAAAACAAGCAAAAAATCTGCCAGTGGGGTAAGCACAATTTTCTTGACATTTTCTTGAATTTAATGTTTGAGAAAAAGGTTCAAGATGTTTTTGCTTACCCCATTGGCAGATTTTTTTTGCTTGATTTATGCTCAAAATATTTTTGGTCTAAAAACTAGACTTATTTTCTTGGGTCGTTTTGCTCATCAAGAAAAAGAATCTTAATTTAAGAATTTTTTTTATATTTTTACTGAAAACAAGACAAAAATACTTCAGAAATGTTTTTCTTGAAAAGAACTATGTAGTTAATGTATAATGTTATGTAGTATGCAAATAATACATATTTTAATATTTTTGTAACTTAACCATCATATGTCAATCCAGTCTTAATTTGTTACATGTATTGGGGTTCCCTGTTCCTCCTTTCTATCAATTTAAGGAGTCCCTGGTCCGAAAAAGGTTTAAGACCTCTGGTGTACACTGTACAAAAGGATTTGTTCAACTTAAAAAAACTACATTTGCTTTTAATTTTTTGCTGATTTGACTTAACAAAATATTTTTACATTTTATTATACTTTTTTAAGTGAATTAATATTTTTAAGTAATATTTTTAGTTGAATTAACTCAATATTTTAAGTTGAACCAACAATTTTAAACAATACTTTATATATTAGATGAATGCTTACAATTAGCTTCAATTTCACAAACCATTTTTTAAGCCAACTAGTTTACAATTAGTCATGGGTAAGCTCAGTCATACATTAAATGAAGTGTTTTTCAACCAAGGGCCTTAACAAACTTCCAAATAAACAACATTCTAAATAAACAAAAAATATTAAAAGTAAGACAAAATAAGCATTAAAATGAGCTAAAAACAAAAAATATATTTCATTGGGTATAAACTGTAAATGGGTGTGCATTTAAATATTGTTGTGGACTTTGGAGACAAGCTTGAAGATTTTAGTTGAACATTTGTAAGTTGTATTTAGTCTGTTTTCCAGCAGAGGGCGACAAAGCCTCGTGCTCTGTAAGACTGCTAACTGTGTGATCACGTTGATGGTTGCAAATGCCTTTTTATTAGTTTTTCTTTTATAACAAATAATGTTTGATCTCCAATTAAATTAACATATTTTATCCATTATTTCCAAAATAATTAAAGAGTTGTAACGTTTGATGTTTTGATTTGGATCAAATGTTATATGCATTACATATCTCAACATGTTCTGGATACTTGAGGAATTTTGACACTAAATCATTTCCATGATAATCACCCACAACATATTGATACGCCTCAGTCAGTCCATCATCTCCCAACATAATCCACCGACAGCTCAATGTCATTCACATATAAATTTGCTTTATGGAAGCAATAAAACCATCTTATTCTTCATACGTGGCTTTATTATGATGTTTTCATGATTAGTGTATTTGTTTGGTGCTGATTTCTTATGCATGCATACAGGTCTTAGCAGACCCAACTGCTTTATAGAGGAACAAAACAAATGAGAAGAACTTTTTGAAGATAGAAATTAAAACTGTATTCATTTATGAGAAAAGGCAGACAAACTGCTAATCGTGTTGACAAACACACCCTTACTCCTACAATACAAACAGAACAAAAACAAAGGAGTAGAAAAAAGTTGAGAAAAATAGAAATGCTATAAAAATCTGTACATGTATCTAAAAGTATAATCTTCATTTATTAAACATTAGGGAAAAAATAGCTTTAATATCAAATCAATCTCTTTGTACTTGAAGCTTCCAATACACACATCCAAAAACAAGTAAAGAGTAAAAAGATATACATTTCCAAATAAACAAGACGTTTGTACAGAATAAATATAGTCTGGAAATATAAAAATGTACAGATTATGTACACCTGTGCAAGTAGGAGTAGTGTAATGTACCGTTGAGGTGATGATATGTGCCTGATGAATAAAAATGTATATTAGACAAAACATTATTATATATTTAATAAGAAATTGTTTAAAATTGTATAAAATAGTGGATATATTACACTAACTAAAGCTTTGGGAGATAACCTGGTGGGAAAAGCTGCTCAGTAAAGTCGGTTGCATGGACAACATGAACAGCTTTAGTTTTTATTTTATTTATATATTGCACTGTAAAAATAATTAATCAAATCAACCTATATTTTGTTACTTTAACTTAACAAATTAAGTTACACAATTTCAACTTGTTTTTATAAATTATGTCAACTTATCACAGTTCAAAACTTAAAATAGTTGGTTGCATTGACTTTTTTGTTATTTTTTTACAGTTTTTATTTATAACAATACTTTTTTGTGGATTTATATTATTTAAAAATACCTATGCAATTTTTAATTAATAATAATACATTTTTATTCATTTTCCTAATTTTATAACACATTACCGCTAGCAAAAAACGTTGAAAAGTAATTATTAAAACATTTTTTGTTTATGCACATAATTATATTTACAATTTATACAGATTGTTTTTTATTTTTCAAATTACAATTATAAAAATACTGTCAAAAATGTATGCCTATTTACAAATACAGATTAAACTAATAAAAAAATATAAAGGAAACTGCACAATTACAGATATTTAAAAAGGTGAATTTTTATATTACTCTAACACTGTTAAAATGTTACTTACAGATACAAAGTTTAGATACCACTGTCAAGAACCTTTACATGCAGTCCCAAGGATGAAATAGCTTCCAAAGTTTATAAGGCTTCAAATTTATTATCATTTTGTGATAATATTGATGAGCACATTACCCCTTTGTGCTGTTTTATGTTTATTGCCAATAAAAGATAAAATACAGACTAAAGGAGGTTAAAACAGTATTTTGTAAAGCAAGTGTGAGATTTACATCCGGCTCCAGTGACAGATTAATTTCTGCATCATAAAGACGAGAGTACCTCTCATATTTTTTCTTTTTTATGTGGATGTACAACATGCTGTTCTTCTAGAAAGCTGGCCCACGGGGACCGGCGCTGAATCGAGTGGGAACTCTCTTTACCGGATTGAAACGACGCAATTTTCCCCAGCAAACGCTGGCATTCAATCATTCAGATAAGACCTGGAGCCCATGAATGTCGAGGGGAGACCACAGCCACAACAACAAGAGGAGGCCTTACTGAAAACCTGCCAGCGGAGAGAAAGTTTTAAAATGGCAAGTGGTCAAGTACATTTAAATATGATTACATTAAAATAAGCATTTGGAAGAGGAGATTTGTCTATGAACCTGACAATGTCTACATTTATGTATCTGGCAAATGCTTTTATCCGAAGTAACTCACAGTGTATTCAAGGAAATTCATTTTATGCATTCCCAGTTCAATTTCACTTACTGATTTCAATCTTTGACATGGTCTTATTCAGTCAACATTAACTCTTTAAAGAAAGTTGCCAGCGCCAGCATTTTTTATGATTTTATGACTTTTGATAAAGATCGATTCAGATCGATGATCAAAACATACATGGAGTTTTAACTGTTTGCCTAAGGGGTTGCTTTCTGGTTTTATAAGTTGTGTAAGAGTGCCACCTGATGGATAATAGCGGAAATACGGATTGCCAGAAAAACTCGTCATTGGCAGGGAAGCGTTTTCTCTTAATTGAGTTAACTTGTCAATGGCGGGGAAAGAGTTAAAGACATCAAGGTTATATTTTTCATCATGTAGCCCTTCAGATGGCATCCTTGCTGTACTCTGTGAAACTGTATCTATACTGGCTAGACCACATGATCTTCTCATCCTCAACAACTAAACTAAAGCACAACACGAGAGCAAGCCAGAGTTTGATTAATATTTCCTTAATTCTCATTATTTCGCATATCTGAGGTCTTGTGGGTTCATTAGTGGCGTATTCTGCGGTGCATATGGTAAACACAGACCCAAGCCTCTGTACTGTACAGTAGCCCCTGGGCAGACGTGTCGAGAGGTGGCCCGTCTCCAGCAGAAGCTTTCTCTGGATGGGGAGAAGCGGTTGGTTGTCATGACAGCTTCCTTTTATGAGGCTCAAACTCAGACAACAGAGAAATATCTACTAAGAATCATTCTGTCACCACAATACAGGCTACGAATGAATGCCTATGTTTGTATTTTTTCTAATTTGTGAGTTACTGTAGATGAAACTATTTAATAGAAGTTTATTATCGACTGAGTAAGGTCATGTCAAAGATTGAGATCAATGTGAAATCAAACACTGATTTGATTTACATTCAATACAAATATAATTCTAAATTTGTGTTTTGAATGGTAATGTTTCCATACTTTACTTTAAGAGTGTCGAACTATATATGCAAAATAATATATGCATTGTTTTGCATGGATTGATCTAATGCTGCATTCACACCAGCCGCGATAGATGCGTCAAGCGTGAGGGATTTCAATGTTTAGTCTGGGAAATAATTTAGTTAGGGGAATAAATGTTTAATTTGGGAAATAATGACTGCTCATCTAGTGAGTGACTTTTCTTCCGAGGGGCGTGAATTCTAAATATTTGTTCGGAGTGTCGTGTGTTGCTAGTCATGTCAATTTATGTGTTTGTTGCATGTAACTAACCTTGCAATACCTTATTGCTTAAAAAAACTATTACAACAAAATCTAAAGATGCGTTGATGCGTTTAGCACGGCGCGGTAGACGTGATTCCGCCTCATTTATTGAAAAATGTTCGGCGGAAAAACGCACCATGTTAACCAGTAAGGAGCTTGCTCTAGTAGTGACGTGATTACAGGAAGCGAGCGGAGTCGCAGAAGCACCTCCCGTGACGAAATTTCTGTGTGAATGTCTTGACGAATAGAATTACACGCACCGCTTTCACGTGCGAATGAAGCGAGTACACTCAAAATGTTCAAAGCGTCCAATTATGCGCGGTAGATGCGAATTTGACGCCTCAAACGCGTCTGGTGTGAACCCACAGTAAGAGATAAGTCGCATGCTTGCCGGCTAGATGCGGAGCCATACACGCAGCTACAAAAATTGGCGTGCACATTTCCACGCAAAATGAGGTCTTACGCACCCAACACGCATGAACGCCTACTCCGCGCACCAACGCGCTCATGTGGACACGTAAAGTATAAACAAGGCTTTTTGTTTTGGAACAGAGCTATAAACACATGAGACAAATTCTTTAATAATGTACCGAGAACCCACATTTTACAACTTTAGCCAAAGAGCAATGCTTGGAAACACTAACTTGATATCTTGATGTGTTAAACAAAGAAGATCGAGGCAGGTGAGTGAATTCAGCAGTATGTGATGCTTTAGGCCTGTCTGTCTGTCTGTCTGAGCACTGCTACAGGGAGCTCTGTCTTTCTTCTCTCTATGTGCTGATGATTTCAGATCTCCCTCTGGCAACGCCTGTGTTCATCCTCTCTCTTCTACTTCGCTCTGCTTCAGCCTTTATTCACGCCTGAAGCATGTGTATAGCTGCATTACTGCATACTGAGGACTTTTAGAGGATTGTTCAATAAAAGAATGTCATGGTGTTTCTTTTTTTGAACTGGGTAAAATGTTTACAAAAATTTAGAAATGTTGTGTATGATGAGAGGTTTTGATTTTATTTCATAAAAAAATGCATTAATATAGAATTGATTCAACGCATTATTATGCATGTTTAATTTTTATTGTTTCTTTTTTTGTGGAGCATAAAGTAGAAAAAGAAGAAGTTTTATTTATATAGCACCTTTACATAACAGTACATCAAAATTAACAACTTCCAAAATAAACATACATGTCATACAACACAAAACACATAAGAAATGTTTAGTTGCATACCTTGCATACCTTACCAAATCCAAATATTAAAGCACAAAAATATGTATCAAAGCATTTTTCATGACGTAAAATCACTAAAAGCTTTCCTTCCCCTGATCGACTGTGAACAGCAACCAAATGTTTCTTCACATATGTTTACGATGCTAAGGATGCTGCACAGTGTGAAAGTGGTCATAGCTGTGCTTTATCATAAATAAAACACAGCTATTGACCAATCCGAATCAAGGGCTGGAACTAATAGTATTATAAAGAGTGATAAATATAGTACAGCATGGCACAGTTTTATGTGTTCTGGTCGTCCTGCACAGTCAGTGCTGGTAGGTGGAAAGGTGGCGTGAAGCCAGCGATGCTAATAATGATTGCATGTGAAGTGGCTCTAATCATCTGTTCAGCTGCGGCCGCTCTCTGGATTGTTTGTACAAGCCAATGACTCTGTGTGTGATGTGTACAGATGAGATATTTGTAATCGTAACTTCACGAGAACTGGTTAAGACAAACATTACGGGAGGTTGCATATTAATACGAGCATCTCTGCTATAGAACGGCTTTGGCTAAATACCTCATGTTTTGAGGGTGTTTACATGAAAATGTCAAGCCCTCAGTGTGGTATGGGAACGGTTTTTTTGTAAGATCGAACAGTCCTGAAATCATACTATCAACAAACTCTAAACTGAATGATTTAGGGGTTGAGTTTAACCGGAAATAATGGTCACATTGGTTTTTTGGTTTGAAAACATTTCCCATTATATAAATATTGAAATAATGAAACATTCAATACTCATAATTGTATCTCTAGAACTAGGTTTTTGCTTTTTATACTCATCATTTACACTGCAAAAAATGATAAGTATTAATTAATAATAATATTAATAATTAATATTTTTATCTTGTAAAAATATATAAAAATTCTTAAATAAAGATGCTTTTTCTTGATGAGCAAAACGACCCAAGAAAATAAGTCTAGTTTTTAGACCAAAAATATAAATATCAAATTTAAGTGATTTTGTGCATAAAACAAGCAAAAAAAATCTGCTAGTGGGGTAAGCAAAAAAATCTTGAACATTTTTCTTAAACACTAAAATCAAGAAAAATTGAAGAAAAATTTGCTTACCCCAATGGCAGATTTTTTTGCTTGTTTTATGCACAAAATTACTTAAATTTGATATTTCTGGTCTAAAAACTAGACTTATTTTCTTGGGTCGTTTTGCTAATCAAGAAAAAGCATCTTAATTTAAGAATTTTCGATATTTTTACTGAAAACAAGACAAAAATAAGAAGAATTTTTTTTTTTCGAAAAAAATTTCTTAGTATTTTTGTCTTATTTTCAGTAAAAATATCTAATTAAATTTTATTAATTAAATTTCACAAAATGTCACAGGTTGTAAGATGTGCCCATATTAGTTTATTTATCAAACCATACTTTGATTAACATTTATCGTAGGTTAAGTGTTACACTGCAAAAAATTATTATTAAGAAAAAAAATTCTTAGTATTTTTGTCTTGTTTGCAGTAAAAATATCTAAAAAATCTTAAATTAAGATGCTTTTTCTTGATGAGCAAAACGACCCAAGAAAATAAGTCTAGTTTTTAGACCAAAAATATCAAATTTAAGTGATTTTGTGCAAAAAAACAACCAAAAAAAATCTGCCAGTGGGGTAAGCAAAAAAATCTTGAACATTTTTCTTAACACTAAAATCAAGAAAAATTGAAGAAATATTTGAAGAAATTTTTGAAATTGAAGAAATATTTGAAGAAATGTTTTTTTTTTTCAAAAAATTTCTTAGTATTTTTGTCTTATTTTCAGTAAAAATATCTAATTAAATGTTATTAATTAAATTTCACAAAATGTCACAGGTTGTAAGATGTGCCCATATTAGTTTATTTATCAAACCATACTTTGCATAACATTTATCGTAGGTTAAGTGTTACACTGCAAAAAATTATTTTTAAGAAAAAAAATTCTTAGTATTTTTGTCTTGTTTGCAGTAAAAATATCTAAAAAATCTTAAATTAAGATGCTTTTTCTTGATGAGCAAAACGACCCAAAAAATAAGTCTGGTTTTTTGACCAAAAATATCTGTCTGAAAACAGGACAAAAATATTAATAATTTTTTTCTTGAAAATCATTTTTTGCAGTGTACCCTGGCTATTTTTATATTTAATCAATTAATAATTAAGGATAAAAATGAATAAATAAGAATAAAACCATGACCAGGAATACAATTACATTTCTGAGGAATACGACCTTCTGTTCCAGTGCCAAAAGTCTCCTTGTGTTTCTGCATGTGTGAATTTTACTGCCATTGAACCCCTAACCTGTGAATGCAGTCGGATTGAGCCAAAGTGCTTTTAATACACGATTGTCACGCTACCATAATCCCATCTCCTAAAGACAGTCGCCAGTGTCCTTGTGAGGCCATGCGCTAGACCGCTACAGCCATTCTCACACACACACACACACAGCATTACCGTCATGCAAAAGATAGAAATCGAGCGCACATCCACTCGAGCATGAACCAAATGTCAGTCACAAAGCAGTACAAGACAAGAGAAGAGCGTATTAATTAAATCACTCAAGAAATACTTAATTTTTACCTGTTTAACATACAAACCAGAACACCTTCTTAGTGCTGTGGTGATGTGATTTACTAAAGTGTGACACATTTCATGAGATGCTTTGTGGCTCACTAAATGCCTATCCTTAGAATAGCATTCAATCATACTATTCTTACTTCTGCATTATATAGTAGGTTTCATGTGCATTTTCTGTATAAATGTCCAGATGCCCACCTGCATCCTGCATTTGTCCAAATTTGGATACAAAAAAAATTGGCAAAAAATGTTTTCTAGGCCATTACAAAAAGTCGCATTTGCATCTAATGATCTCATATTAGTACATCAGAGGTGCATATATTGGTACTAAGGAGTGAATATTAGTACTGTACCTCCAAAGTACATACTGGTACCAAATGTATACATATCTGTATCTAAATGGTAAATGTTAAGACTTTTTTAAAGGGAACATTTTGTATTCCACAATGCAATCAGATGTCCTACAAGTACTTTGTCCTGATCTTTTTTGTGTTGTGTTTTTGATAGTTTAATAATAATAACTTTAAGAAACGCAATAATGCTCTCACTGCAAAAAAAAATGACTTTCTTACTTAGTATTTTTGTCTTGTTTTCAGTAAAAAAAAAAATCTTAAATCAAGATGTATTTTCTAGATAAGCAAAATGACCTAGGAAAATAAGTCTAGTTTTAAAGGAATAGTCAATTTTCTTAAAAGAAAAATCCAGATAATTTATTCACCACCCATGTCATCCAAAATGTTAATGTCTTTCTTTGTTCAGTCGAGAAGAAATTATGTTTTTTGAGGAAACATTGCAGGATTTTTCTCATTTGAATGGACTTTAATAGAGCCCAACATTTAATACTTAACTCAACACTTAACAGTTTTTTTCAGCTAAGTTTCAAAGGTCTATAAACGATCCCAAACAAGGCATAAGGATCTTATCTATCGAAACGATTGTCATTTTTGACAAGAAAAATAAAAAATATGCTGTTTTAAAACACAACTTTTCGTCTATCTCCGGTCCAGCGTGACCTAACGTAAATGCGTAGTGACGTAGGGAGGTCACGTGTTACATATATAAAACTCACATTTGCGGACCATTTTAAACAATAAACTGACACAAAGACATTAATTAGTATAAGTTGACATACAACAACGTAGGAACGGTCCTCTTTTAACACACTTGTAAACATTGGGGCGGAGTTTCGCGTTCGTCCTATGTGACCTCTTGACGTCATGACGTATTGCGTAGGGTCACGCTGGCGCATTACGACCGGATCTAGACGAAAAGTTGTGGTTTTAAAGAGCATATTTTTTCTTTTTCTTTTAAGCACAAATTCACTTAAATTGTATAGTTTTTGTCTATAAACTAGACTTATTTTCTAAGGTCATTTTGCTTATCAAGAAAAAGCATCTTAATTTAAGAATTTTTAGATATTTCTACTGAAAACAAGACAGAAATACTAAGTAAGAAAGTATTTTTTTGCAGTGCTCGCCTCGGTTACCAATATAAGTTCTGTCCTCGGTTCTGTATCACGTTTTATCATGCTTAACTCATTCCCCGCCATTGACGAGTTATATCGTCAATTAGGAGAAAACATTTGCATGAAAATGTTTTTATGGTAATCTGTAATATCGCGATTATCCACTATATAGCACTCTTACCCAATTTATAATAAACTGAAGCAAAAAATTATTTATTAATTTTACACTGTATATTTTGATAATCATTCTGAATCTGATCTCTAACAAAATTCCTTCACAAAAATGCAATTATTTCAGCTTTTTGCTAAAATGTTTGTATTTTTGAAGGAAAATACCCATATTTAAGAGTTTATAAAAAAGAGAAAAAAATAAAGATAGGATGAAACGTTTTTTTTTCCCGCCATTTTGTTTGTTTGTTTGTTTATTGTTTGTTTGAAAGCAGACATTCTGTTCTGTTTGATTATATATATTTTGAAGAATTTTCCTGGAAGGCATTTTGTGAAATTTTTGTAAAAATCACAAAAATGCTGGTGGATTAATGAGTTAAAGGTGTAGATTTTTAGCGGTGAGCTTCTTCTAGTGGTGAAATTGTGAATTGCAACCAACGGCTCAGTCTTATGGTAGCTGCCACAGGACAAACATGTCATCGTCTGAGACAACAATGCGCTCTATAGGGTTACTGTAGAAACATGGTGGCGCGAAATGGTGACTTTCATGTAAGGGGACCTGCGGTGTATTCTAAGGTAATAAAAACAATACAGTTCATTATGTAAGGTCTTTATACACCACTGATAATATAGTTATGTGTATTATATTGCATTTCTGTCAAGAGATCCTCCCACCATTTCAAAATTTCAAGCATAAATTGCAAATTCCAGTTATATGTGTAAAATATTGCAATAAAATGCTTTACTAACTCAAGTTAACTGAGGAAACACTTTACGCCTTGTCTCTTTTGTGCTGCATGTCAGGGGGGCAAAAGCGTCAAAGTTTGAATCCAAAAATACTCTCCTTTTTTCTGGCACGTCGAATGCAAAGTTTTGAAAAAGTATCTGTTAATTCTGCTGCTTGCACTATCATAAGACTTTGAAAAAGAACGAGGGGGGTTTGGATAAGAGGAATCCAACACGCTTCCCTTGTGACACTTCACCTATGGAGCTTTTGATTCTCTCTGATCATTCAGTGTTTGGTACATGTTAATTAACCCTAGGGCATCGTAGAGAGTTGCAGCTTTGAAGAAGGAAATATCAGAGAGATACAAAAAAGAGACAAAAATCACTACATCAATTGCAATTTCTTTATATTCTGCTCACTGTAGTCTTGGCTGGTTTGATTTAGATGTGGTATATCTGTTATGTATGGAGTGATCATATTACGTTTATGCATTTGCCAGACATTTTAATTCAAACTGACTTACAGTGCATTCAAGGTATATAATGTGGGATCGAACTCATGAAATATTGTGTTTTAATCCAGAACAGAGTTCAGTATGGAGTTTCATTTAAAAGCACTGAATTGCAGAGGAAAGTGTGGGTTGGGAACAAGTCATGGTCCACTGAGACCAAAACACACAGCATCACCTGCAGGTGAAGTCTGGAGGTGGAACTGATCAAAGCTGTGCCCAGGGATACTCACTGATCCTGAACCAGCACATTTTCAAATGGCCACCAGCTCTTTGCCCTCTGGAGACCCAGGAGGAAAGGGGAAAAACGAATCTGAAGACATTTTCAAGACATTAAGATGAGCAATGGCTAATTCGTATTAAGTTACATTTGTGTACGATTTCCCTTTGCCCGTGTGACGTTAAGGTTAGGGGTGGGGTTTCGTTATTGTTTTTTTATGATATTAATACATTTTTATGATTAACTTTGTGCAAATACATACAAATTAGCCAACTTGTAAAAATATGTAGGAATTCTTATGAGATCAGGGTGGGACGACACAAAACAAAATGTCCTCTATTTAAACTGCAGGACAGAGTAGAAATCTTATTTATAATCGTATTGTAACATAAAAGTATATACTTTATATTATTATATATTGTAAAATACAGGGTTGTTACAACCCATATAGGTCAAATATGCAAACTGTCTAGGTTCATTTAACCCAACAGCTAGGTTTGGCCATATTCTTCCCAACCATGGGGTGAAACAACCCAGCATTTTTAGAGTGTAAATAAGGAACAGATAGTTTATGGCACTACAAAATTGTATCTAAAATTGTATTAATATCTAATTCTAAATAATGCAAATTTATTTACTTATCATTTGTGCACATACAGTTTGTTGAAAATTTTGTTTTTCCAGACTGTAAAAGACCTTTAATAACTTTAATCAGATGTACGTCAACACAAAAAAACTGCACAGAAAAGACTGTTCATGGTCTTTCATCTCTTCTGCGTTATAATTAATGAACAAATCTCACACAAGAGGTAAAATCCAGGAAGAAAAATACAGAAACATCACCAGTTTTGTTTTCCTGTCCTGAAGCGGTATGCACAGCTAAACTACTTTATCTGTCAGCACTGCAAATACAAACTACAACAGGGAATTTTAAGGCTTGTTAATTAAAACACTTTGTAAACAATAACATGCAGTATGATACACACACACACACACACATAAACTGTGCGCACATACACACACACTAGAGCTCTTGTCTTAAAAGATATACATATTCACTTCTCACATAATCTTTGTTTTACTGCTGTTGTTAATATAGATGCACTTAAACAAATAATGTTGGTTCAACTTAAAACTTATTTATTTTTATATATTTATATATTAAACACATTTATTTCCACATATCGTCACTGTAAAAAATCCAACTTTGAAATGTTCATTCAACAAAGAACATTAACTCTTTCACTGCCAGCGTTTTTAAAAAAAGTTGCCAGCCAGCGCCAGCGTTTTTCATGATTTTCACCAAAGTTTAATGCCTTCCAGAAAATGTTCTTCTTTAAATAAATAAACATACAATATACCAAATGAAAGAACAGACCCTCTGCTTTCAAACAAAAAAAACCGTTTCATCCTACCTTTAGTAGTTCTTTTGCAATCAGCTTTTGAATATGGGTAGGTTTTTGCAAAAACACCATATTTTGAGCAAAAAGCAAAAATAATTCCATTTTTGTGACGGACTTTTCATAGAGATGCCATTCAGAGCGATCTTTAAAACAGACACGGACATGCAGCAGCTTGCCATAGGGCAATACTTCCGGTTTTAAAAAGTTGCGGAAGGGCGCCACCTGGTGGATAATAGCGGTATTGCGGAAAGACGGAAAATCTCGTCATTGGCGGGGAAGCATTTTCTCTTAATTGACGAGATATCTCGTCAATGGCGGGGAAAGAGTTAAGTAACTTGAACAAAGATTTCTTTGTTGAAGGGCGTCAATTGATTATTTTGTGTTCACTGAATGAAAAGAGCATAATCATTCAGCTAATAAATATTATTTTGTTGACTGGACTTAGATGTATAAGTTTTTGTCCAATTCGTTCACCCAAATTGCCAAACTGAGTAATCTGAACAAGCAATTTAAAAAAAACAATGGTCAGAATGGTTCCCAGCATGCATTGCGACATGTTCACTTCTTTGGTTAATATTTACTAAAAAAGATGACTGTTTTAATGTTTTCTGGATTTATTTATGTTGTTTTGTTGTTAATGTTAGTTATATGTTGTATTTAGAGTAATTTTTAAAGAATTATGTTTGTTCATTGGTGCCATGATTGAGAAGTGTGTGTTCAGTGTAGAGGGCAGCACAATGAGTTAGCGCGCATCATTGTTGCCTCACAGCAAAAAGGTCTCTGGTTTAAGTCAGACAAAGACTTTGTTTATGAGACCTTTCTGTGTAAACTCCCACAGTCCAAAACATGTAGATTAGTTAAATTTGGATATACTAAATTACTCTTTACCCAACTTAGCCACTAATTGAGTAAACATAGAAATTTGCTTATTACCTAATCAGTTTAAGTTGGTTCAACTTTTTGGTGTAAGTTGACATTACTCAGTAAATTGAGTTAGGTGAACTACATCATCCAAGAGTTGAGTAAACTCAAAAAAGCTGTGCAGCAAGTTACCTTGAAAATTTAAGTTAAGTCAACTTTTTATTTTTACATTGTACATTTTTGTAGCTGTCAGCCGGAAATGTGATGCTCCTTACCATGTTTGAAAGATTCGGTCACAGTGCAGTGCTAGGAGTTAACTTACAGGCTGTGAGTTCAAGCGGGAGGAATTATGATAATGTCGGTCTTTACTACATCACCAATCTCAGGAAGTAAACTGTTGCCTACAATCCATGTGTTTGTTGTAGTCCAAGAAAAGAGATTTAAGTTCGGATTTGGGAATCATTTACTTTGGGGTTTGTACCTTTTCGTTAACATTTACTAATGCACACTTACACACCAAAGAAAATGTAAAAACTAGGGCTGTCAAAAGATTAATCGCGATAAATTGCATACAAAATAAAAGTTGTTTTTGCTTAATATATACGTGTGCACTGTGTCTGTGTGTAATTTTTTTTGTATATATAAATACAAACACATATGTATTTAAGAGACATTTACATTACTCACACAATACACACACAAATATATTATGCAAACACAAACTTTTATTTTGTATGATATTAATCGTGATGAATCTTATGACAGCCCCAGTAAAAACGTGAATTGGACCATAGTTGCTCTTTAACTAATATTTTTAAGTTATCGAGAATTAACAAATCTTCCTTTACAATGTTTTAATCAGTAGAGGTCATTTGATAAGCCACTGTATTACAGATACATAAACAATGTCTTAGTTATTTATTTTTATTATTTTCCACATTTCAGAATAATAGTAAACTCACAAAAACAAAAAAATAGGAATATTGTTTATGTTATGTAACTAAAAAATATAAAATAACAAAACTAGCATCTTTAATGTACGCACAAAAAAATTGTTGGGTTAAATAAAAATATTTTCTATGTTAATTTAACCCAACAGCTGGGTTTGTCCCTTTCTGACCCAATGCTGCAAATAACCCAGCAACTTTATGAATGTACTCATCGAGCAGCGTTTTAAGGTCTCACCCTGAGGTACTTTCAAACACAAAACTCACAAAAAAGACACAAAACTATTTGTGCCTAAATGTAATAAAAGCCCTGCAAGACTGCAATGGAATATGAAATCATTGGCGTATTATCATTAATCTTGTTCTGATGAAACTCATTTCATTCTCTCTCATCTTCATCTTTTGAAACAATGCTAATGACACCTCGGATCCTAGAAGTATGCGTTTTAAAATTTGATCTCGCTCTACCTCCACGTTTAATCGTGGCCTACACACTCTCTACATTTTTTGGAATATTCAAACTTTTGCAGTTTTTGAAGTATTGCTGGCCTATGACAAAGAAAGAAAGCTAAAGAACATTGGAGAGCGAGAGAGAAAGATAAAGCAAATCAGGTGTACTTTGAGCCTGAGGGTGCAGGTGAGATAAAACGCCAGAGATGCTAATAATGTAAGAGAGGATCCTGATGAAGGACCTTTATTATAAACATGTTTTAAGAGGACCAGACCTCCGTGGGCATACACAGGAATCAGAAAGAGATGCTTTGATATTCAGCTCGTATAAATTTGGCTGCTTATAATGACAGTATGTCTGTTCTACTTAATGTTTAATTGTCTTTTTTATTCTGTTTTATTTCTCCAATTATGAATAAGTATGAATATTTCAAGAGAAGTGAAGTGATGCACTTGATGATGTCTAGAAAACTCTAACTCTACGTAAGAAGGAGCAGGGCCCGATTATCCATAGACCGAATTGGGGGAGTGCATTGGGGCACCAGTCAATTGGGGGCACCAAGGGGTACAGACTGTGACCAAGCTTTTGAGACAATTTTTACAATTACATTAACCACTTAAACATTTTGGGGTGGTTTCCCGAACAGGGATTAGATTACAATAAATGTAAGAGCTGTCCAAACTGAAATCAAATTGCACTGACATTTCTTTAAATACATTAGTGCCCTTTGTTTTGCATCAAAATGCACACAAGTAATGTTTTTAGTAAGGCATGTTTGTTAAAAATAGTTATATTTCCTAATTAAACTAAGGCCTAGTCCTGGTTTAAATTAATCTCTGTCCGCGAAACCACCCCTTCGAGTTTACGTGCTTCATTTGCGCGTGACAGCCGGTCCAGATTGGTTAACGCTGCACGTTTTTCCGGCAAAGTTCAAATTTTTCAACTCGCACGTTTTCCGCGGCAACGCTGAATTAGCGCGAATGAGGCGGAATCGTGTCTACCTCGCTAAACGCCTCATTCGCGCCGCAAGACCTCCAGACGCGCGTCAATGCGTCTTTACATTGACTTAACATTGAAATCACTCGCGCTTGATGCCTCTACCACGGCTGGTCTGACGACACACCAGCCGCATTTGAGGCATCAAATTCGCGTCTACCATGTCTAGTTTGCCGCTTGAACATTTCGAGTTTACTAGCTTCATTCGTGCGTGACAGCCGCATGTGAAATTCTAGTCATCGAGACATTCACGCGGAAAATTTGCATCATGGGAGGGGCTTCTGCCACTTTGCTCGCTTCCTGTAATCACGTCACTACACTGTCAAAAATAAAGGTACAAAACTGTACCTTTTCTGTCACTGTGGCTGAATACAATTTTGGGTAGATTATCGTACCTTAAGGACCTACATTGTTAGAAAAAAGTCAAAATATGTACCCTAGCTGTCAGTGGGGCAGCACCCTTTAAAAAGGTAATTGTATGGACCATTAGGTACAGATATGTAAACATTTAGTACTAATATGTACCTTTGAGATACTAATATGTATTTTTTAGGTACTAATAAGCTCTCTTTGGTCGCAGTATGTACTTCTGAGGTACTAAAATGAAATCCTTAGGTGCAAAGCTGTACTTTTAGAAAGGGTACAGCCCCAGTGACAGAAAAGGTACAGTTTTGTACCTTTATTTCTGACAGTGTACTAAAGCAAGCTCCTGATTGTTTAATGCGGCGCGTTTTTCTGCCAAAGAAAAAAATTTCAACTCCCGCGTTTCCCGCGGCAACGCTCAGGCAGAATCGCGTCTGCCGCGCTAAATGCCTCATTCGCACCGCGAGACCTCCAGACACGCGTTAACATGTCTACACATTGACTTAACATTAAAATCACTTGCGCTTTACGCCTCTACCGCGGCTGGTGTGAACGCAGCATTACTGTGGGTTCACATCAGCCGCGTTTGAGCCGTCAAATTCGTGTCTACCGCGTCTAGTTTGCAGCTTGAACATTTTGAGTTTACTCGCTTCATTCGCGCGTGACCGCCGCACGTGAAATTCTAGTCATCGAGACATTTATGCGGACATTTAAAAAATGGGAGGGCCTTCTGCAACTCCGCTCGCTTTCTGTAATCAAGTCACTACTAGAGCAAGCTCCTGATTGGTTAACGCGGCACGTTTTTCAGCCAAAGTTCAAATTTTTCAACTTGCACGTTTGCCGCGGCAACGCTCAATGCGCGCAAACTAGAC